>NW_012267410.1:870939-906219 GCF_000151885.1 Dipodomys ordii
GCGCGCGGGGCGAGGGCCGAGACCCACCTGGGGGCGCCCGGACCCCGCGGAGAATCGGGCCCGGCTCCCGAAGGCGCGCGCAAGCGCGGGCGGGATTGCCACTCGGCTGCGGAACGCAGCACCTGGGGCGCGGGGGACTGGGAAGGGGGATGAGGAAGGGGGATGTGCGCCCAGCAGAAGAGGGGTCCCCACCTTGAACTAACCGGCTCCGGGGTGGGGGACTCGGTGGATGAAGACCAGAGGGGAGGTGCTAGCCACAACTTCCAGGGTGGCGGGGTGGTCTGGGCATCCTCTGTTTTGTTTGATTTTCTTATCAAGGCGCCCGGTTGTTTGGCGACTGCCCCCCTCCCGGAAGCATTCCCACGGCACTGTCAGCCAAGTAGGCCTGGTGTCCATCAGAAAAGTCACTTACCTAAAAATGTCACTTCCTCCCTGTAATTGCTTGTGGGCATTTTTATTTATTTGCCTTGCTTCTATTTACTTTCCCAACCAGACACGTTTTCACTCCATCCTCCCTGACCCTGCCACTTCCTAAGGGGAGGAGAGGAAGCCAGACCTCCACTGCCTTAAAGGCAGCTAAAACCCAGGAACAAGCGCGTGGATCCAGATGTTTCTTCTCCAAATGCTTTCCCATATGGTTTCCCAAAGGCTATCCTAATGTTGAAAATGATTCTGATTCCCTGGCCGGCTAGCCTGCATCCATGATCGTGAAAGTATTTCCTTACTCTTCTGCCTTCTCCTTATTCGATTAACAAGGGAGAACTTACCCATGGTAACCAGAAGTTACTATTTGATGCATTCCTCCTTTGCCTCCTTCCCCAAAGGAAGTACCTAAATGTGGCTAACTAGAAATGGTGCGTGACAGGCTCTCCGCAGACCAAGTGTTTGGCAGCCGGCTTCCTCAACTGTGTCACCTTACACAGGTGCTTGTTAACCTTTCTAAAATTTATCAAATGAGATAATATTTGCTTAGCACCTATGTAAAGTGCCTGGCAGGTTGCCTGGCAGTAGGGCAGGCTCAGCAGCTCTGGATGTGGAAAGAGGTACCAGCCTCTGTGAGGAATCAGGGGAAGGATCAGGAAATCTAACAGCCACTTCCTTCGTTTTGACCTTGGGCTGGGGGGAGGGGGAAAAGGGGGGAAGCTGCCACTGGTCAAAAATCTCATCTTATTTACCATTAGCTACCCACCCGTAAGGAATGCAAGATTCTAAACAATATAGACCGACCCCATTTTAAATTAATCCGCTCAAGAAATAAATATAACAGACTTGAAACAGTCTTTTACTTTCATGGAATCGTGGTTTAGGCTCCTTTTTGTTTTCTGTTTCTATATAAAGTTCTCCAATCAATGACATTCTCTATCCAAACTCAATGGTCTATTCTCAAACTCTATCCCATCCAAACTTTTGGCGCAGGGCATTTCAGTTGTTTCCTAAAAAAGTCCTTTATCTTTTTGTTTATCTAATACCTCTGTTCTGATTCTGCTATGGTTCTTATCTGTTTTGTTTATCTGTCTCCTTTTAGCTTACCTCCCAGGTTATTACAGCAGATGTGGCTCATTGTTTTTATTTTGAAATACTGTTTTTTAAGGAGTTGGTCCTGGTATGGCCTTTCATTGTTTAACTTCCAGTGCTGTGATTTTAGAGCCTGCAGCTTACTGGACCTCCTTGCAGATGGCTTGTTTGTCTCTCCTAGATGGGAAGAGTTCAAAATGAAACTGATCTTCAGAAATGAACTCTTCCTCTGTCAGCTTCCAGCTTGACCCAAAGTCCACTTTGGATCCCAGGAGAAAGCTCAATGTGGTCTTGACCTCCTATATTCTTCTCTTTTAGTTCCATACAGTGGAATAGAGGAAAGGACACTTGAGGACCCAAGGGCCCCATTCAATCCACTCCATGATTCTAGTTCCTTTTGAGTCCCAAACATCCAATGTAGCATTGAAACATATCATTCCCAGCAACCTTTTGGAATGCATCTGGACTGAATTCTTGACATTTGCAAGCTCTAATCCATAAACAATAGTGTTATTCCCATTTTACAAATGCAAAGCCTGAAATAATCAGGGAAAGCGCTAGGATCAGAACGGCACACACACGTCTCCAAATCTCTTGTTCCTTTCCCTACACCCATTGTTTCATGACTGGTCTATCATTAGTTACAGCTTCGGTTCTTCACATTCTTACTCAAAGTCAGTGCCATCCTAACCTTCCTAATTGCTCCCACCTGTGCTTTCAATAGCAAAAGTCCTCCCATTTTAGAAGACTGGAGCATTTACTCTGGAAGGCTGAAGTATTTAGCCCAAAGTTGCTATATTAGTGTCTTGGGGGCTTAACAAATTAAGACTATGTGAGTTAAACCATTTTATTCTCTCAAAGGCCTGGAAATCAGAAGTAGGAAAATCAAGAACACCAGCCTCTCTGCAAAGGCTGGAGAGAGTCCTTGTTAGCATTTTCCAGGTTCTAATGGGTCCTGGTTTTCCTTGACATATAACAGCATCGCTCCAGACCCTACCTCTCTCTTCATATGCCTGATCCGTGTTTGTCCTCTCCCCCTTTTTTTCTCTGTGAAGACACTTGTCCATAGATGGAAGTCTCTTTCTAATTTAGGATGGTCTTATTTCAAAATCCTTAGCTTACAGTGTCTACAAAGACTTCTTTTCTAAAACAAACCACATTTGAGCTTCCAGATGAACACATCTTTGGGGCCACTATTCAGTGTACTACAGGCCCCACATGGAGGACACTTTTTCTGAAGCCTATGTTTCATTTAAAAATGTATTTATTTCTGCTTTCTACTGTATCCCTGTGTCCACTGTTTTACAGTTAAAAGTGTCTTCCATAACACAGTATTAAAAGCAAAAAGTGTAAATGTTTTCCTAAGATCATACCAGCATTAATCCCTATGATCTATTCTCTAGAGGCTTTTCATACATACTCCTGCCCTGACAAACTCTTTTTTTTTAAACTCTGCCCAATATAAGCTATCTGCTTCAGTCACTCTGTCCTTCGAACAGGGCCCTACCAAGTAAAATTTCTGCCTTCTAGAGTGTAGAGGCAGCTGGTAATTCTGTCCCCTCTTCTTCCTGGAGATTTCCAACAAGCGTTATTCCAACTCCATCCTTAGACTTCTTGAAAACACAAGGTAAGGTTGGAAATGCTATCCAAGACAGACTTCAGAGACTCAAGACCTCCCTAATGAGCCTGTGACTTGGGGCTCATTTACCATCCTGGGCCTCAAATAATACAGTTGTCCCTCAGTATCTACAAAAGATCACTCCTAAGACTTCCCTCCCTCTGGCAGTGTCCAAGTTCAGAGATTTCAGTCCCTTGTATGAAATGATGTAATATTTGCATATCATTTACCCACATCCTCCCTGTGCTTTAAATCATCTCTAGATGACTTATAATACTAATATTATGTAAATAAAATGCTGTGCAAATAATTGTACTTTATTACCTAGGGAATAACAACAAGGAAAACAGCTGTACATACTCAGTACAGCTACACTTGTTTTCCAGAACATTTTTTCAGTGCATGGAGGGTTGACTGGCTGATTCAAGATCTGACTCCGCTAGTACTCTTGCAAAGAGCTCTTCTAATTAAATGTGATAAACATGGCTCAAGTCAACAATGTGCTGGCTAGGGTAAACATTTAGGCCAGCATTTCCATGACCTTTTGTCTGAACCCTCACTTCAATTAAGCATGTCTGGTAAGTTTCCACTTGGAAGGCATTCTGAGATTCAGTCCAGGATTCATTCATTGGGCTTACATACCAAAAAAATGCCAAGGATAGGAATAGCAGGTGTAAATTTGCATTACTCAAAATGGTTAAGAGCCCAGAGTGGAGTGAGTGGGCTTTGAAAACTATCTGGGTTCCAGTGGCTCAGGCCTGTAATGCTAGCTACTCAGGAAGCTGAGATCTATGAGACTATCATCTCCAGTTAACCACCAAAAGCCAGGAGTAGAGCTGTGGCTCAAGTAGTAAAACATCAGACTTGAGCAAAAAAATCTAAGGTACAGGGCCCAGGCCCAGAGTTCAAGCCCTAGTACTGACACCAAAGGGAGAAAAAAGGTTTAGGAAACAATTGAGAGCAAAGACTCAAAAAAAAAAAACAAAAAAAGAATAAAACCACATAGCATCAGCCAATGAGCGAAAGCTTCAGAAGCATCAAGAGTTTCAATCTTGCTCTTGGACAAAAAAGAAGAAGAAAAATACCACACACCAATAATTATACTACATAGCTAAATATGAAAGCATTTCATGTCCTGGGAATCAGGAGAAGCTTTCAGCTTTATGAAGGATGCTAGCATTAGAAATAGGCCAGGAGAGAGTTGGAAGACAGAATTTCGGCTGCCCCCATCCAGATTCCTTTGTCATTTTAAGAAGGCAGATGAGCTCCTCCCTCTCTCTGTTCAACCCCTGAGGAGGCCTGTCAGATGGAAGAACCTGGGATTGCTCAATAGAACTTCCCATTCAAACTTTGAAACTGGAGAGAGTGACAAGGACAAGGGAAAATGGATTCAATTTGCTGTGGCCAAAATGTACCAGCACCTCCCTCTAGCAGCCATTAACCCACTCGGTTCTCTCTCATTCTCTTACTTCACTGGTGTTACTTGATAATGCTTCCAATAAATTCTGTTCTGCTTAGGGTAGCACAAGGCACTTTCCCTTAAAGCTCAAACACCTGAATGAAATAAAATATACAATTTTTAAATGTTAGGACAGAGAAATTCCCAGTGGAAAGCATCATAGAATTTTTCAGAGAAGGGGATTATATTAGGACCCCATGGAAACTAGAATGGCTGTTTTGTCTACGTGGAGCAGAGGATTCTGGGAACAGAGGCCAGGAAATGAATTAATCAGTGTTGGACATCTTGAGCTTCTTTGGTGCATGCACCCAAGAACACCTGGAGCTAGGAAGAGTAGGTATGAGTTTGCACTACTTATAGAATTAATAACCCAAACAAGGTGTGCCATATATCATCAATGACCTCTATCTGTTACCTATAACTAGCTCTCAGTCAGGAAATGGATGGGAACCTGGTTTAGGAAATTGGAGAAGTACTCAAAAGGATTTGACAGCCATCGGATGTAGGCACCAAAGAGAATAAAGAATGAGATAAATCTGAGCCTTTGGATATATATGACTATAAAGATGATGGTACCAACATCAAAAATAGGAAATTAACTAGGTGCTGATAGATCATGCCTATAATCTTACCTATTCAGGAGGCTGAGATGTGAGGATTGCATTCAAAGCCAGCCTGGGCAGGAGATTCTTATCCAATAAACTACCAAAGGGGCTGGAAGTAGAGCTGTGACTCAAGTGATAGAGTGCTAGCCTTGAGGAAAAGAAGCTAAAGAGCAGCACCCAGGCCCTGAGGTCAAACCTTAGGACGGGGACAAAAAGGATGGGGGGGGGGGAGGAGGGAGTTAGGGAAACCGATTTGTGACATATATGTGACATATATGGACCAATTTTGCATATATGGTTATATTTACTTAATGTATATGGTCAGCTTCCTATACGGAGAAGGCACTACAGAAAGTTCATAATCAAGTCAAAAGTTCCTGTCCTCAAGTGACTTTTTGCTAGAAAATTAACCATCACTCCTGTGAAAATCCTTTGAAGTAATAAACCTTTTTGCTCTTTAACTGTACCTTTTGTCCCCCCCTCCACCCCTCCCCTCTCTCCTCTCTCTGTGCACATGCACATGCCTATGCTACGTGGGGCTTAAACTGAGAGTCTGGTGCTCTCTTATGGCTTTTTCACTAAAGGCTAGCTAATACTTGAACCACAACTCCACTTCTGACTTTTTGCTGGTTGACTCAAGAGTCTCCACTGACATTTTTGTCCAGGCTGGCTTCAAGCTATGATCCCCAGATCTCAGCCACATGAGCTGTTAGTATTCCCTTTGGAATACCAACATTGTGGGGAAGGAAAAGTCACACACATCTTCAGATGGCATGGGGATTTCTTACCCAAACTACTAAATACATTCTATTTCTTGTGACTCAAGAGGGATCAAACAAGGAAACCCTGTCAGCGACTGACAGCACTTAACATTTGCAAAACTCACTATTGTAGGGATGGGAGGTATATAGCTCACTGGTAGAGTGCTTGACTAGTATGCCTGGGCCATGAGGTTCTATCTCCAGCATGGCAAACAAGCAGAAGCAGGCACATGTGTGCACGTGCATATGCACACATGTGCACACACATGTGCGCACACAATTGTAAAAGGTTACATTTGTAAACATCCCCCAAAGTGAGATGTATTCATGTAGGATCAATACGATTCTCCTGCTTGTAGCTTTGAAATATGATCTGAGTTCTAGGAAACAACTATACACTTATTAATTGTTTAAATGAGGAGGAAAGAAGATAAAGCAACACTATAAAGTTGAATGTAACTCAGAGTAAAAAGAAAAGTAAGTGTGTTCATATGCTAACTAATCTTTCAGTGTGTATTTGGTCAGACTACTATTGTGGTGGCAGATGACAGGCATCCTAACTTAAAACCTTTAAGGCTAACTTGCTCTGAAACATATAAAAGATCAAACTTGAAATGGGGGTGATTGCTACCAGCAGGGCAGAATTCATTTCAGCTAGGAACAATCTGAAGAGAATTCTTCAATTGTAGAGAAACTAAGATTATTTCACTTAGATTTCCATTTTGAAATCTGCCTTGAGGTGATCATCAATGTTGGAGACATTTCGGTTACACAATCAGCCTTCAATTAATCAGAACACCACAGGAAGACACTATTCTACTAAATTACTTTTCTGTGTTGGTTAAAGATTAATCAGAATATCCCTTTATCTGGAACTTAAGTTGAAATTTAAAAGTATTGCTATATTTCCAACTGGTATCAGTGGGACTATACAACTCTTACAGTAAAAGAGTTGAGTGTCTGAGTGTCAATATCCTGAACACACACCTTCATCATACAAAGTGAAGTGAGTAACTGAATAGGTGGCAACTGTGTAAATCAGAGCCATGTGTTGATTACCTTTTCAAAAGATCAACAGAATTTACTTGTTTTGCTGTAGTTGTTAGTGTCTTTTTTTTTCAAAAGCAAAGTGTTGAGAGATTTCCATTGAGTGAGGGTCCTACTTAGTCAATGTCTAGTTCTTCAATGTCTAGTTAATCAGTCCTTAGATACACATTTTAAGAGGATAGATTTCAAAACTACAAGGCAGACCCCAACCTGGGCACTGATGAATAGACTGGTTTCTTTATTAATTCCATTCTTTGCTAAACAACAAATGAGTAGGCTGGTGCCAGTAGCTCATGCCTGTAATCCTTGCTACCTGGGAGGCTGAGCATCGAAGGAATCAGCCCAGGTAGGAAACTTGGTGACACTCATTCTAGCTAGGCATGGTGACATGCCCCATGAGATACTGGAATTAGAAGGATTTTGGTACCTGAGCAGGAAAGTCCTGTGACTGTCTCCGTGGAAGGGAACTGGATGTGGTGGCATACACCCATAAAGCCTAAAGTATACGGATTACAGGTAAGAAGTGAGACCCGAGTTCCAAAATAACCAGTAAAAAGCAGAATTGGATGTGTGGCCTAGCGCTATTTCAACAGCCTAATATACATGAGGATCTGAGTTCAAACCCCAGCACTGCCAAAAGAAAAAGGGAACAGAATTAGTAGGAAGGCATGCTTAGAGATACTGCTATGTACCCTCTTTCTAATAGCAGTACCCTGTGCAATGTAGCTTCATTGAACCTAATGGAAATTTTCTGACTGGAAATTGGCTATGTTGGAGAATCTTCTGTAGTTTCATTCCTGGTGGTCCAGGCCCTTCTGCCTGACAGCATTCTCTACTCATGATTCAGAAGCTCTTTTTTCCTTAGAACTCCTCTTACTCTCTGAACCTCTGCAGGGCACCTCGCCAAAGCTGCCTTGTTTTCTAGTAATTTATGTCCAGATGATATTCCAAGATGATACACTGATTAAAGGCAAGAAGGATTGGTTTGAACCTCCCACAGGATCTCATTGTCATCCCACACGAAGTTGGAAAGTCAATAATGCTTTGGGAAGGATAGGTAAGAAATAATAATCAGCCACTTAGGAAAATATTCGTTTGAAATGCAACTGTGTTTCTCTTTGTACTCTCAGTTGAACATCCCTAGTCTGAAAATTCAAAATTAGATATGTGCCAAATTCCAAATTTTTATCAGCATCATATCAGCCTGATATCAAGTGGAAAAATTCTCACTTGACATCACTTTACAGGTCATAGACAGATGCATATTTCTGATCATGCATCAGTCACTCTCCCTCCCTCCAGCTGGATGAAACTATGTTTCTTTAGGATTTGTGGGTACAGTGGTCTCCCTGTGGAGAATCCAAGGTTACCTTCCAAATCCAATGTTCATACCTAACTTACCTCTGTAAATCCCTTTGCGATGTGTACTGACATAGTCACAGGTCCTGGGAATTAGGGTGAAGATGCTTTGCATTATTCCAGGGCTAAATCCTGGAGGGACTTCCAGAAAGACTTGGGGGATGGGGAGAATAAGGCCAGAATCCCACATGCTGAGTTAAGAGGAAAGGATTGATGTGCTGGCCTCAGGAACATGGGGAGAGAATGTGCCAGGTATGTGGAAATGAAACCTTCTTTCTGGTAGTGCATCCTGGAGTCCTTTGCCCCAGAGCATCATGGGTGAGGTTGCTTTCTTCACCCTCTTAGGTGAAGAAGTATGAACCCCACCTAAGAACCTCTCAGAGGCATTCAGAGAAGCTTGTGGTTTCTTGAGCAAGGAAGTGACACAATTAAAAAGATATTTTGGATTCAACCATAAAATTACAGGAAATCCAGAGGATATGCCCCACTATATTAGGAATGCAATTAGCAAAATACAGACTGTGAGGACCTTCAAGATAAGAGACCTGCACCAATATTGTCAAGAAAGAAAGAGAGACAGACATTGGACCAATAGTATAAAAGACTCGACACTTAGATTAGCTCTAGTTGAGGGAAAAATTAAAAGAACAGAGTGTTCCAATAAGGAGAAGAAGGAATTTGGAGGGGTCTTTTAGACTATAAGTGTATTTATGTATCTACTTCTCGTTATCATTGAAATATGAGAGACTGGGTATGTTTGAAGATAAAGGGTTTCTTTTTTAATAATTTTTATTGAGATTAAGTGATTACATAAATTTCACAGTATTGGAGGATAGCGATATTTAGTTTAGTTAAAGTCACAAACACATTTTAACCTTCACAAGGCAAATTGTCTTTATCTTGGTCTATAAAGTTTGTGAATTCTATAAGTTTTGACAATACAACTACTTCTTCCATGTTGGGTGATATGTACATTTCTATCCTTTTGCTTAGTATTAGTTGTTCTAAGAGGTTTCTTTTACCTCATGGTTGTGGTCCAAGGCTGAGGTCCATAGGATAATGGGCTTTTGTTCCCAATGTGTCCTAGGATATAACATGACAAGAAGCAGGTAGCATGTGTGTTTTTTGTTCTCTCTCCCTTTCTATAAAGCCACAATTCAATTCAATATCGGGGGCTTCACCCTGGTTACTTTATCTAATTTTAATCACCCCCCAAAGTTATCTAATCCTCATAGGATTAAATTTCAACACAGAAACCTTGGGGGACACATCTAAACCATAGCTACTATTTGACTTATAAGAGTCATTGGACCACTCATTTAGGGAGGTGTTCTCTAGCTATCAAGGACACAAATATTGAATTGGGAGGTGATAAGTCTGAGTGGAATACAAGTAGATGCAGGGACAGACAAGAAACTGTGGAGGTTGTGGTGTTGATGAGAATAGAATAAAGAACCTGGCTAGGCAATTTGGACAAAGGCCTCCTCTAGTTCTGTATACAGGCCCCTAGACACTACATCACCACGGCCTTAAATGGACCTGTGTATGCCCCCTGGCATCTTGTCATGGCTCTGGAAGACTTGCAGGTGAACAATTATCTAGTTGGACCCCAGAGGTGTGGGGCCAGAATGCTCTCCAAAGGATGAATGGAGAGCTTGTGCAACCTGTGTGTAGCCTATGATTGGGTCTGGGAACTGATGTGACCCTCAGACTGACCAACGATCTTGAGACTCGCCTAGCTTTCTCCTAGAGACACTCATTGTTCCATTTACCCCAGATGCTATGTCTGAGGAAGAGGAGCCTGCTCTAACCTACTGACATCTGGCTTCTTGTTTGGCTACCTGAGTCCCATCTGTTTCCATAAGACTATCAGCAGTTTAACCATATATTCTATTCCCTAAACAGAGAACCTTAGACAAGACCTTTACTTGTTTAAGGAGTAAAGAGATGGGAAATGTGTAATGGGGATGGAAAGCCAGAAAAGAAAATCTCCTCCCAGATAGTGGTCTTGCTGTTTCTTGCTGAATTCATAGTCCCTAATGCCTTCAAATGGAAGCTCCAATATTTATCTTTTTCTCTCCTCTTTCTGGTTCTTATTGTGGTGCAGGTAGAGAAACAATCCAAGCATCAGTTTGGAAGTGAAGAGAGAATGTACCAATGTATCTTCTTCAGCAAAGGAAAACTGTGCTTGTGGCTGTCAAATCTGCAGATAAACCTTCCGTGCTACTCATAACTATGGGAGAAAGGAATACTGAATTGGCAGGAGGTGATGACTCCCCTGTCCAGTGTGTGTGTCTGTGTGTGTGTGTGTCTGTCTGTCTGTCTGTCTCTGTGTTCACCTGCACACACTACTAGTGGAGCTTAACTATCCCTTAGTTCTTTCACTCAAGGCCAGCACATTACCACATGAATCATACCTCTGTTCCAGCTTTTTGGTAGTTAATTGGAATTAGAGTCTCACAGACTTTCCTGCCCATGCTAGCTTTAATCTGGGATCCTCTGATCTCAGCCTCCTGAGTAGCTAGGGTTACAGGTGTGAGCCACCAAAGCTCCTCTGACTTTTGAGGGAGGCCCCTGCAGAAGCTGCCTTGGCATCGTTCATTTGGAGTGTTTTTACCATGCTCACATTGCCCATGTGGGCATCTGGAAAGCAGCAGCCAACTGGAGATCCTTACGGAAGCCCCGCCATCCTGCAGGGTAGCTCACTGTGGGGGACCCTCCACCAGTCCTCTAGGGTACTCAGACTCCACTCCACCTTCTCTGTGTATATGGCTCACTCTTTGTAGCCAAGGCCACCCTGAGGAACGTCTCTCCTAAGTTACCCTTGGATTCATTCAAACACGAGGCGCACATATTCCCAGCATGATTTCGACTTAGACCCTGAAACCTTTAAATTCCTATGTCCTTTATAGATGGAGTCTCAAAATAACATAGAAACTGGCATGGGGCTTGCCAGTAAATTCCCTTTCCTATCCAGTTAGAGTAGAGGGCAAAAAATGTGATACTGCTGAAGGAAATGGTTTAAAACCCATACTAATTTTTAAAACCCTGCAGTAAATCTAAAGTAGATGCTATTGTTTAATTCAGAGTATTGTAGCAGATTCTGTGAGCACCCATCAACCTACCCTACATCCACCCCAGGGATCATCAGCAGTATTAGTAGACAGGCCACCCATTCCCTTCCCGGCCATGGCCTCCTATCTTAGGACTTGGCTGCTCTCACCTGGGCCTTCTCTGGCTATGAGAATATGCCTGGTCCTGGGGGGTGGAAGGCAGAGTACTAGGGGAATAAGAACTCATAGAGAACCCATTCTGGAGAAGTGAGTCTGCCTGTAAATGACTCTGTTTCCTCACTTCAGTGAGGTAATTCTGAGCATCTGTTACAGTCTCCTCCCCAGCAGAACTGAGCCCCACCTGACTACAGATGGGATCTACTCCTGCTTGCCTGCCTGCCTGCCTTCTTTCCTTCCTTCTTTCCTTCCTTTCTTCCTTCCTTCCTTCGTTTCTTCCTTCCTTCCTTCCTTCCTTCCTTCCTTCCTTCCTTCCTTCCTTCCTTCCTTCCTTCCTTCTTCACCTTATATCTCTTAACCATCTGCTATAATTCCTAGGACACTTGAAGTATTAAATTTTCAGGGAGGTCCTAACAAAGTACCATGGACTTTAACCACTCATTGTCTCATAGTTATAGAAGCTGGAAGTTCAAGACATAGGTGTTGGAAGAGATTGGCTTCTCTTAGGCTTTTCTCCTTGATAAAGGAGAACATCTTTCTCTGTCCTCTTATGGCCTTTTTATTTGGCATCATCAGTCCAAGTATCTCTTCCACTTCTTGTGAGGACAGCAATCTTATTGGAGTAGGGCCCAACCTTATGATTTCATTTAACTTCAATCACCTGTTTAAAGTATAGTCACATTGTAATGTATAGTCACATTGGAGGTTAGAACTTCAAGAAATGAATTTCATTGGAAACACAAACTAGTTCACAATACCTACTTATCAGTAAATTATTTGCACCCCAATCCTTATCTCTAGGTTAAAATCCAAATTAAGACAATTACTTATCAACCCCAAGTTGTTAGGGCAACTCCTTTGTGCAACTAAAGATAATAAAAATATTAAATAAAAAAGAATGCACACACATTGATGTGACAAAGCCAAGAGTCTTTTCACCACTGAATCAGAAATTACCACTGAATATTTCAAGCCAGGTTCTCTGGACTCTTGAATCATAACACCCCAAAGTAAGAGCTGGAGCTGGTAGTAGGGCCTTTCTCCTAAAGAGAATACAAGTGTGGCCAGGCTATATGATCCTAGCTGTGATCCTAATTGTTTAGGAGGCTGAGATCTGAGGATCCCAGTTCAGTGCCATACTAGGCAGAAAAATGCACGAGACTCTTATGTCCAATTAACTAGCAAAAAGCCAGAAGTAGAGGTATGGCTCAAGTGTTAGAGTGCCAGCCTTGAGTGCAAAAGAAAAGCAATAATAAGAGTCCCTGAATTCAATTCCTAGTGCTAGTATTTTTTCCCCTCTGTACCCTATTTCTTTTTTGCTTTCCTGTTACCACTGTTCTATATAATTTCAGCTGGTATGCAACTAATGTTGATTGATGGGGAAGCTTGGAAGATGGATCACCCAGGGAATTTTCTTCTCTGGAGACCTCTGCTAATGTATTTTCTTGGCAGGGATCTAAAGCACCGTAGGCAGATCTCTCAGGTTCCTCCCATCATGGCTACCTTCAGACCAGGGCCCAGCTAAGACACTGTGGTGAGTCTTGGAACCAATCAATCTTTTGACATGGGGTCTTAAGTCTCATGCAAATATCTAAGTTACTGTTTTTAAAATGTATATGTAATGCTGTAGACTAAAACTAAAGCTTACTTTGTAGGACTACTAAATTCATTGTAGTTTTTATTTTATTTTAATCAGTGAGTCTGTGTGTGTGTGTGTGTGTGTGTGTGAGTCTGTGTGTGTGTGTGTGTGTATGGAGGTGTGTGTGCGCACCACGTGCACGCCAGTACTGGGGTTTGAAATCACATAGCTTGTGCATTGTCTTTTAGCTTTTCGGCTTAAGGTTGACACTCTTAACACTTTAGCCACAGCTCCACTTCTGGCTTTTTGGGTGCCTAATTGGAGATAAGAGTCTCAGGGCCTTTCCTGCCCAGGCTGAGATCTCAGCTCCTAAATAGGATTACAGGCATGAGCCATTGGCACTTATCTCCTGCAGGATTTTGGAGTCATTGCTGTCCTTTGTAAAAAAAAAAAAATATGTGTATCTCAGCCGAGTCTCCATGGATGACCTACTCAGAATCTGCCACCTGCTTCCTGTTTTAGTCCCTTCAGCCCTGCATAGTTTATTTTGGTGAAATTTGCTGAGACAATGTCTCTTTTCTTTTAACTCTGCTTGTCTTCTGCTGTTGCTTCTTCTCTGTCTTATCCTATTCAGCTAATGTTCTTCATTCCATTCAGGTAAGTTTCCCACCTCACTGTGATTACATCTTTCTGTATTCTTTACCCTTTCTTGTAATCACCATTTCATTATAAAGCTACCTCAATTCCATCTACCTGTCTGAACTGTATCACTATCACTATCAGGTTTTCAGACACATCACCTAAATGCAGAGGTTCAAAATGAGACTGGAGAAGAATCACTCAAAGTTATGGTGCTATACCCAGTGTATTGGAAGCAACCACTACCCAGATATGCCTATGGAAATGCCCCATTCACTACACAAAGGCCTGTCTTCCAGAAGTATTTTTTTGGCCAACACAGTCTGACCTGCCTGCATGTGTGGCAGAAAGTTGGGATATTTAGAGCTACCAGAGTCACCTCAACTGGTATTTGATACATTCTGCAGTTCCCATCTCCCTCAGGTACCTTGAGATGCATATTCCACACTGGTCCACAGCTCCCAGTTCAAGTAAGCACCAGGTGTCCTGAGCAGTCTCCCAGTTCACAACAAACCTGATATTGTCTTCCCTGTCCCTCTCCTTCACTGCTGATGTTTCCTGGGATCTCTTCCTAAATAACCTTCTTGCAATCTAATCTTTGTCTCAGGTTGCTTGTGGGAAAGCTTGCATTATGATATGCTGGAAAGTCCTTTACCCTTGTGTATTCAAAAGCATCATTTCCTTAATTAAAAGGGGATGTTTTCCCTATTGTCTCATACCACTTGAATTTCTAATTCTATTGCTTGAAGTGTATGCTTAAATAGAGGGGACCTGGACAGGCCATTTCTTAGTGGATACATTTCTCATTATAAAGTAAGGATTTGTACTAGAGAAGTAATTTTTCAAGCCCTGAGATTCCTCTGAACTACTTGAAGGATTCTCCAGACAAAAGTGCAATGTGAAAATGAAAGACATTTATAAAATCATTCAAATTAAATGACAAAACTGCAGGGGGAGGCTAAAGACTGCTCCTTTGGCTTTTGAGAGACAGCTCTCCCCAGAGATCTCATGTTTCTGCACATCTTGCAGACAGAGGCACTGGCAACTTTTCTTCCAGATTGTCTTTGCAAAAGGAAAATAGAGGTAGTGTCTCCCAAAAGCTCATTGGGAGGCTTATTTACTGTCCAGACAGAAAGAAAGTGTTTCTCTCCAGTTGTACAGGCTCAAGTTCCCTGAGCTCTGGGGTACTCAGTAGTGATTAGACCCTATGCTACCTGGGCCACTCTGTGTCATATCATCATAGGACCGTGAAGACAGGGGAGTTAAACAACTGTGAAGTTCTTGCTACTGGCTGAGTGCAGATCTAAGAATGATGATAACTGAGCTTGATATCATTTTTACATCTCCAATAGACAAGTATGTAGGTATCAGTGATTTTTCCCTTTTCATTGTTTCTATCTATATCCTTTAGGAAAAAAGGATAATTATCACTATATAAAATATTTACCACTGAAAGATCTAGTAGGAGAAGATAATAAAAGGATTAAGACATAAATAATACACCACAAATAGCTGTGTTACAATAAGCAGTGTTTGCAGAGCATTGGTAGCTCACATCTGTATCCTAGCTACTCAGGAGGTTGAAATCTGAGGATCATGGTTTGAAGCCAGTGTGGGAAGGAAAGCCCATGAGACTGGTATCTCCAATGAACCAAAAATCCAGATATGGAGATATGGCTCAAGTGGTAGAGCATCAGCCTTGAACAAAAAGCTAGGCAAGAGTTTGAGCCCCTGAGTTCAAGTCCCAGCACCACTCCCCCACAAAATGTATAGCAATGTCTATATAATGAATGACAGCAGTGGTTAAAAAAAAACTTCCTATAAATATCAATGCCAGTATGTGCAAAAGCAGCATATTTGCATAACAAGCATTGTTTCTTGGATAAAACCAGAGAAAGGCAACTGTGATTTTGAAGGAATGAGTGATGTCACAGAAATGGATAACTTTATTAAGGGACTGGCTTCACATTTCAAGTCGTTCAGTGATAAATGTGGTGAGTTAACAGAATCTCCTTTCCTGTTGAAATTCACTGGCTGTACTGAAGCTAAGGCATCCGTGTGGTGACTACAAGTGAGATGAAAATGTACTATTGTGTAATAGGAGTGTTTTTAGTGAAAACTCTTTCATATACAGTTACATTGATTTACATACATGGGTGATATTTTTTAAATAAAATTTCAGTGTAAGGACTCTATAATATTGAGAATAAAATTACAACTAAAATGTCAGCATGAAACAAAGAGATATAGATTGGAGTCAATATGCCAAACACAGAAAATTACTGCTTAGAAACATCAAATTATAGCTAGGTGCCAGTGGCTCACGCCTGTAATCCTAGCTACTCAGGAGGCTGAGATCTGAGGATCACGGTTCAAAACCAGCCCGGGCAGGAAACTCTGTGAGACTCTTATCTCCAATAAACCACTAGAAAACTGGAAGTGGTGCTGTGGCTCAAGCGGTAGAGTGCTCACCTTGAGCTGAAGAGCACAGGGACAGCGCCCAAGCCCAGAGTTCAAGTCCCACAATGACAAAAAAGAAAGAAACATCAAATTATGATTTGGCCACACACTATTATTCAAAAAGCCATATGGTACTGGGGTTTGAAAGGACCTGGTGCTTTTCTTTGGCTTATTCACTCCAGGGTGGCACTCTATCATCCGAAGCACACCTCCACTTCTAGAGTTTTGTTGGTTAACTGGAGATATGAGTTTCATGGGCTTGTCTGCCTTGATTTTTTTGGAAGCACAATCCTAAGATCTCAGCCTCCTGAATAGCTAGGATTACAGGCATGAGCCACTAGTGTTCAGCTTACACTTTTTATATTATACAATGATATTGAAAGTGGTATCTGTGCAGTGGTAAAGTTTGCTACTAGACTTCAACTTTAGCCACTTTCAAGTAAGAATTGTTGGGTTTTATAAGAATTATGAAACATGCCTAAAAATCACTATTACTCTATAAGGTGTCTAAATTAGTATAACTAGCATACCTATTAAATTGTAAGATGAGCTATTTTCAAATTCCTTACTATTTGAGACTATTTGTCTTTGTGAATGACAATTGTGTCAATAGTCTACAACCATATCAAACGGGGCCTAAGACATACACATTTATAAAGTCTGTAATTTCCACTTCCTAAATTGTACATTCACATTAATGTTTTCAATGAATTTCACTGTGATTAATGTTGTGAATTTGAATGTATAAAACATATATATGGTAACAAAATGCCATATTTTCCATTACTGCTTACTTGTAAAAAGCTTCTGTGGATTAAAAATATTATGAAAAGCCTTAAAACTCATTGATGTTTAAGGTTCTTTTATTTCTAAAGATAGACTCCTCTAATTTGATTTTGACCACATTTTTATAATTTCCCAAAGACTGAGATGTTATTCAACTTATACATTCAAGTGAAGTATCTCTAATTTAAAAAAAAATCCTAAATCCCATATTCTTCAGAATGGGAGACTTTCTAAGCATCAACTTGGGAGGCAGTACAAGTAGAAAGCACAGATATGCAAAAATGGTATAAAATCACTTCTGGGATGAATATGAAATATAAGAAAACATTTAGACCTGAGTCCCATTTCCAGGATACCTCAGTATGCACATGGAAATATTCTAACATCTAAGACATCAAAAATCTTCTTGTCTCACCAGGTACTGGTGGTTCACATCTGTAATCCTAACTATTGAGGAGTCTGGAATCTGAGTACTGAAGTGAGCCCAGGCAAGAAAGTGCATGAAACTCATCTCCAATTAACCACAAAAAAAGCCAGAAGTTGAGCTGTGGCTCAAGCGGTAGAGCACTAGCTTTGAGCAGAAAGAGCTCAGGAATAGTGCCCAAGCCATGAGTTCAAGGCACAGAACAAGCACGCGCATGCACACACACACACACACACACACACACACACACACACACACACACACACTGAGATGGGAGGTCTTGAACTTTTTGCCCGAGCTGGCCTCAAACTCCAATCCCCCTGATATCAGCCTTCTGAGTAGCTAGGATTGCAAGTAGGTCTGAAATTTTTAATGAGGTAAATGTTTACAATTATTGACTGGGGTAATATTTTAGTCTTTCAAGCAAAAAATATGAGAATATGTGAAAGATTAAAAATCTTCACCCTGTTGAATTACTCAATATCCCTGATCATGGTCTTATGCCTGCGTGGTACATATTATTCCTGACTGCATAGCATATTTCTCCAGAATTCAGGGCTTCAAGAAATTCATATGTATTATCTCACAACTTGTGCAGATCAGAATTTGTTGTACAGTTTAGTTGAGGGCCTCCTATTAAGAGGTATGGTTGTGCTTATGACTGTAGATATGGTCTTCACACTCACAGGCTACCCTGGTACCTGCATGTGTGATGACCCACAGGCTTGTTTACAGATTCCATTTCACACGGGCTCTTGAACTGACCTCAGATCCTCAGTGGCTGCTCAGTTCTTATCTATGTGGGCCTCTCTACCACAGATGAGATCAAAGATGGCAGGTGCCCTCTCAGAGTGAATAAAAAAGAAGACCATAAGAGAGTGCTCATTACAGAAGCTACAGATTATTGTAACCTGATAGCAAATGTACATCACTTTTCCCATTTCTGCTCTACTTAGAAGCAAGGCCCAAGGGTAAGCCCATTCTCATGGGATGGGTATTACAGGAGAGCATTGATACCAGGGGGATTATCAGAGGTCAACTCAGAGCTCACCCCCACAGGGTGTTAGGAAGAAACTTGATGTCTCTCCTGCAGCCCCACTCTCCTGTCTGTCCAGTTGCCAACGTAGCAGATATCAACCCAAGTCAACTTTAAATCTCATAGTAGGTTGCTGTTGTTTGAGTGGCCCTTTATATGTCATACTGACATTTAATACTATTAAGGTCGCCAAGTCTTTTGGCGACCTTGGTTTTGTTGCAGAAGGAATTCAAAGAGAAACACAGAAGGGTAAGCAGGAACAGGTTTATTAACTCAAATTACAGCAAAAGGAGAGCAAAAGTGGACTTTCTAGACAGGAGAGCAGGCAGACTTGAGAAAAAGCACTACTCTGGGGACACCAAGACCTCAAGCTTTTGTTGAGGTCTGTAGCTATACCGGTGAGCAGTCCTAAAAATCTCCTACAAGTCAGACAGGTGAGTTCTTGAGCTTAAATGATCAGATCAGGTCTATCATTTTCCATAGGCTGTCGAGGCTGTAGGCACCAAAAATCCTTTCCTATATAAATTGTCCCATTAATGATGGCAATCCATCCTGTGGTTCTTGATCAATATCCAAGCCAAAGTTCACTGCCATCACTTTTCCTCTTCCCTGCCAAACTCCTAAATCATTAGAAGATGGGACCAGGCAGGAAACTTGAAAGGTGAATGACTTAGGAGAGCTCTGCACTAGCAAATGGATGGATCCATTGGTGGATTAATGGATTAGTGGACCAATGAATTACCTTGCTATGAAATTCAGCTCTCTCTGGCATGATTGCTCTGTCTCCTCATATAATACTTTCTATCAAGTTACAACCCAGTAGGGTGCCTCATCTCATTCTGAGAAGATGAAGGTGCCAGCTGCTTGGATTGCCTAGTCTTCAGAACTATGAACTACACAAACTTGTATTCTTTATAAATTTTCTGGCCTGGGGTATCCAGTTAGAGCAACAGAAAGCAGAGGAAGACAGAAGCATGAATGTCCATCACCATCCACTCCTAAAATCCACTCCTATCTTATCTCACCAGCATCATGTAGCCATCACAGTCAACAAAGGGGAAGGTGGGGGTTGGGCGTGGTGGTCACCAGACACCCAAGGGTCAGGTATATGCCTCATTACAAGTGCATATAATGGACCAAACTCCACTCAGTGAAATCTCAAAGTGTGTCATGCCGCAAGAGGCATCTCTTCCTCTGTGATCACTCTTTGTCCTGGCTGACAGATTGTTAGCATTCCTTTAGAAATAGAAGATGATGGGGGGGGGATACTATGGCTAGAACTCAGGGTCTGAGCACTGTCCTTTAGCTGTTTTGTTCAAGGATGGCACTCTACCACTTGAGCCAAAGCTCTACTTCCTACTTTTGTTCTGGTTAATTGCAGGTAAAAGTCTCATGGATTTGTCCGTCTGGGAGAGCTTCAAATTGGAATTCTCAGATCTCAGCCTCTTGAGTAGCTAGGATTACAGGCATGAGCCACTGGCAACCAACTTAGATGACTATTTAAGGTTGAAATAATTCTTTTTTTAAAATTGAGATTGATGTCCAGCAGGTAGGTACAGCTGAGCCTCCATCCTAACTTGGCCAGCTGCCTCAATGGTTATGGAGCTTGCTAACTGGTGTGCACCTGGATTTTAGTTGTATGTTCACTTCAGCTGCTTCTGGAAATGCCAAGATGTCTGGATGGCCTGAGTCACCCCTTCACCCATTAGCAAGAGCTACACAAAGCCACCTGCAGAGGATTTCATTACCTGTCAGCTGCCACTGCTTCTGACATTAGCAACTGCATCATGGATTCAAAGGAAAAACAGAGTCTGTATGTGACAAGATGTGCGTGCATACATATGGAAATACTCAAGTCATGGATTAACTCATATTCTGATGTGCAGTGTAGACAAAAAGGCAATGACAGTCTCCACTGAGGACAAGATGGAATGTCACTCTTGTTAAGAGCCACCCAAGGAGAGTGACATAGGGACACGGAGCAAGAAAAGGCTTTGGTTTCTATCAATTTGAGTGACAACACTCAACGTGTGTGCAGCTCCTCATGCCTTGCCAGTGACAATCTTCCTTTCTAAAAGTGAAATTGAGGTTTCAGGCTGTGCCAACCAGAATGAAGTGTAAGTGCTGGAACCTTGGGAGTTTATGCCAAGGACTGCAGCTAGGAGCAATTTGACTCTTTGAGTGAGGGGGAGCCCCGCCTCTCCTGGGGCAGATCCTAGAAAGGGGAGGGAGAGGAAGAGTTCTGTCATGTCAGGAACTATTTTAAGACCATGCACATTCACTAAAGAGACATATCTATTCTTAGCCCAAGTATATAAACTTTCATTACCCTTAAATCTGAGACTGAAGATCAGGGTGAGCAGCTGGGTCCTTCTCTTCATTCTAAGCATTCTTTACAAGTCCTTCGAGGTCATTCTTGACCCAGCACACAAGATACATTCTGAAGTATGATAATAGCTGTTCATCAGGTGAACAGTTTAAAGCACATCCTTAATCAGATCCTCAATATGAAGTCAAAGTTGTAGTAGAATTCTGTAAGCAGTTCCTCAAATAGTACTTTTTTATGGGGGGGGGGAGGACCAGTACGTGGACTTGAACGCAGGACCTGGGCACTATGAAAAGAATTTCTTTTTCTTCTTTTTTCCCTTCTCCTTTTCCTCCTCCTCCTCCTCTTCCCCCTCCTCCACTTCCTCCTCCTCCTCCTCCTCCTTCACCTTTACAGTACTAGGAATTGAATTCAGAGCTTTGTGATCGACTTGGTACACTACTTCCTCAACAATTATGCTATTAGATAGGGTCTTGCAATTTTCCCCAGGCTGGCTTGTACCTATCTAATAGCCTTCAGAGTAGCTAGGCCCATAGGCATGTACAACTGCGTTTTAATGCATTAACTGCACAGTGATTTTTGTAGCAACTATAGAAAATCAATATAGATATCGTTGACTCATTTGAAATAATAGTTTTTCAGAAATTAGATTGAATTTGAAAACATAATGGACCAAAGATATGGGTTTAGGGTGATTTTCAGTGTTCAGCCATGTTCAACCAGGTTGGAGTGATCCCTCAGTCTAGTGTGCTCTCCCCATTTGAATCTCTAGGGTCTCCCAACTTCCACATTTCAAGGAATCAATCTGTCCCTCCCTTCCTCCCTCCCTCCCTCCCTTCCTTCCTTCCTTCCTTCCTTCCCTCTTTCCTCCTTCTTTCCCTCCTGTCTCTCTTCTTCCCTCCTTCTCCTCCTTCCTTCTTTCCTTCCTTTCTTTGCTTCTTTCTTCTTTTCTTTTTTGGCAGAGACCCACTGTCTAGCCCAGGCTTCCATTGAGTTTTCAATTTTCTTGCCTCAGCTTTCCAAGTGATGAAATTACAGACGCAATTCATCACACCCAGCTTTACCAATCTGTTCTTTTAAAACATGTTTTATGAACCATACATCAAAATGCTTGAAAATAAACTAATCCCTGATCACTCTAGGTCATAATCTAGCCATTACTATCTTTTTAGCTTACATTCGTTTCAGGCTTATTTTTTTTCTGTAATGAGTATTACTTTCTAAATGTAAACTAAAATTTACATACTAAAACCCAACACTCACAGTGATGCTAATAAGTAAGAGATGGTATGCTTAGGAGGTGATTAAGCCATAAAGATACAACCCTTTTGAGCAATATTAGTATTAGTATCATTGTTGTCTTGTAACAAAAGACCAGAGGCTGGAGAAATTGTCAAGAAAAGGGCTTTACTTTCCTCACAGATTTGAAGGCTGAAAGTCCAAACAGCATGCCACTGGATGTAGTGAGGGCTCCTCTGGTTGTGTCACAACATCAGTGCAAAAACTGAAAGGGTAACAGTCATGTGCAGGGGACACCACACAGGTGTCTTGCTTACAGAAACTTACCATAACTTAGTCCTGTGCAGAGGGGAATACACATAGCTCTTGCTGACAGAAACACCATGATTTAGTCTCATGGGAGCTAGAAACCCGAAAGACAGCACTAACACATTCATAAGGATGGCCTACTTCTCCCTGGAATCCATCTCTTAAAGGTTCTAGTATTTCCTAACCTTGACATCTGGGAACCAAGCTTCCAGCACATTAATATTGAGAGAGACACACAATACCATGGACGCAATAGCCAAATCATGGTATACCCTCTTAAAAAAGACCTGAGTGCTGGCTTATTACTACACTGTGGCAACAGAGCAAGAAGTTTCCATTGATGAGAAATGGGGCCTCACCAGGTACCCTGCTATGCTAATGCTTGAAGAACTGTGAGAAATATCGATGCTTATTATTGATGAGGCACCTGTCATATGGGGTCTCTGTGACAGTACCCAGAGGAGCAAAAGCATTCTGCTTTGATTGCCTATCCCAGACCTCACACTTGTTTTAGTTAACACATGTTCTTCACAACGTGTTATAATTGTCATGTATCACTGAGGGAGTAAACCAGGATCCAGCTGCAGGACAGCGTTCTGATTTTCCATGCAAAATCTCCACTGTCTTCTTGTCTAAACACTTTTCCATATGTGGAAATACTTCCTCTAATTCAAGTCTTGTGAAGTTATTAAAATAAGGATATGGATTTTTATTGTTCATTGTTTTTTCATATTCCTTTAAAAATGTAATACAGAGACCACGACAGCATGTATTTCACTACACTCTGATTCAACTTGGGTAATATATCTATATCGATATATATTATCCATCTAACTATACGCTATTTCAACATAAAAAGTGGAAACTGTCACTGGTTGCTGTGATTTCCCCGATGGTAGCATCCTTGAGGTTTCTCTCATCTTGTGATTAGTAATTTTACTTATTTGATTTTGTTCTTAAATGTCCCCCAAAGGCCCATTGCTAAATGCTTGGTCACTACCCTGTGGCACTATTAGGAGGTTCTAGGACCTTTAAGAGATGGAACTTAGTAGAAGGAAGTTAGGTTATGGTGGCATGGTTTTGAAGAGAATCATTTGGGCTCCTGGCTCTTTCCAATTTTTTTTAAAATATTTTCCTCACCATGAGATTCTGTCTCTCCACAGGCCCATTCACCACGGACAGAGACCTCTGAAATTATAAGCCAAAGAAACTGTTCCTCCTTTAGATTTTCTCAAGTGCTTGCCACAGTGACAAAAAGCTGTCTAATTCACTGCTTGTGCATGGTCCACTTGAGTTTTTCAGTATTTAGTTGTCCAGGCAATACTATAATGAAATGTTCACATGGTCAAAACTTTCCTTTATGATTTCCTGTATTCCTTCTAGGCTTAAAAGATACTATTCCTGCCACAGGATTTCCATGCTTCTTATATTCATTGATCTAAGGTTTTGTTATATTTTAGCTGTGTCCATTTTCTCAAATTCCAAATAAGGTCCAAGGTAAATGAAATCACCCTTCTTCCTTTTCCTCTAGCTATACCCAATGTCCATTTCTTCCCCTCCCCCTTCTTCTAGGCATCCCCAGCCTCTGATCTCTGTACTTCATCTGCTTTGAGCCATGACTGAAACAGTTCTGAAACAGAGGAAGGAAGAAAAGGTTTATGGGTGAACCATTTCTTGGGCCTTTTTTGGTTCTCTTAAAGAGCTGATCATGTTGGCCTACTTTTCCCTGCAACCCCATAACATTCCGGCACAGTCATCCGTAAGACTGTGGGGCAAGACTGAGCATCTTTCTAATTTAGGAACAGAGGGGCAGGTGGTTGCAAGAGCAGGAATGTGCTGAACCTGGAAATGGCCTTCTCATTGTGAAGCAGGGCAGATGGGAGAGCCCCCAGCCCGTGCAGCTTGAAAGGAAAGCTTTCCTTTCACTTGAGGAAATAGTGCAGTTAGAAAACTTTCCTTAGGCCCCTTTGGCCAGTAGAGCTTTTCTGTTATCATCCTGACCTACCTGTCCCTTCTTCCCATTGCCTGGAACTCAGGAATCCCTAGAGAGAAAACTTCTGCCAGTCCATGAAAGTTTCACCAACTATTGTCTAAAGGCCTTTTGAAAGCACATAGATTCTCATTATTTTTTTTCCGGAGAGCCTAATTACTATCCTGCCTAGGGCAGCAAGATGAATTGGATGATATCTCAAGTCTTTTTAAAGGAATGATTTTCATGTATCTAAAACCATTTGTCCACACTGGAGACAAGGAAGAAAGAATCTAATTGGCTAAATGTGAAGACAGGTCCATGAAGTTACATATTTTAATTTTTTTTCATTTTAAATTTTAACTTACTTCAGGAAATGATTTCTCCTTCTTTTTAAGGCTCTGAAAATATTCGGTCTTATAGCCTGCCAGTCATAACAGTCTGCATATGAATATTTATTGAATTCCTGCAGTGATCTGTCCCTCCCCCTCCCAGAACCCGAATGGCAAATGAATGTCCAGGATGCATTTTTTCATGAGCTCTGGAAACAACCTCTAGAACTGGGTCTGAGCTCTGGGAACTCCAATGAAACTCAACTTCATTTTCTAAAAAAGTATATTTTCATCTTACTTCACACACAGTAATCATACATATATTTATGGGTTGTGGTGCCACATTTCAGTATCTGTAAGCGATGTGTAATGACCACATTAGAGTAACTGGCCCTATTTTTTGTCTCAGACATTTACCATTTCTTGGTGTTGGGGACATTCAAATTTCTCTCTATAAACTATTTTGCAATGTACAATTATTGTCAGTCAGAGTTATCTCATTGTGCTATAGAACATGAAAAGCAATCCCTGCAGCTGAGTGCCAGTGGCTTACATCTGTGATCAGGAGGCTCAGATCTAGACAATTGCAGATCAGAGCCAGCTTGTGCAGAAAAGTCCATGAGACTCCATCTCCAGTTAGATTGAAGGCATAGAGTACCAGCTGCAAACCAAGCAAGAGTTCAAATCCCAATATCAGCACATATATTAATAGTAGTAATTCCTGCTATCCAACTGCACTTGGTACCTGTTAAACATGCCCTTTTCCAAGTTAATTTCTATTATCTTAAAAAAAATCTTTTTTCAGTGGCTTATGCCTATAATCTTAGCTACTCAGGAGGCTGAGAGCTGAGGATCACAGTTCAAAGCCAGCCTAGGTAGGAAAGTCTGTGAGACTCTTTATCTCCCATTAATCTCTAAAAAGCCAGAAGTAGAGTTGTCCTCAAGTGGTAGAGCACCTACCTTGAGCAAAAGTTCAAGGATAGTGTCCAGGACTGATACTGGTGGAAATTTCAAATTTTGTCTATCCTTTACCACTCAGTACTATTTTCAGTGTAATGGGAAATGACATTTCTATTTCAGATTATGAAATTTTATTTAGCTTACTTACTGCCTATCTTTATTGATATTCTAATAAATTATTTTTTAAAAAGCAAGGCTTGAAGCTAGGCACTGTTGGCTCACACTGTACTCTTAGCTAATTAAGAAATTGAGATCTGAGAATTACAGTTTAAAGCCAGCCCAGGGTAGAAGAATCCATGAGATTCTTATCTCCAATTAAGTGCCAAAATGCTGGAAGTGAGAGCTGTGAGTTAAGTGGTAGAGCACTGGCTTTAAGTAAAAAATCTCAGGTATAGCATCTAGGCTCAGAGTTCAAGCTCCAGAAATAGAACAGCAACAACAGCAAAGGCAAACAAACAAACAAAAAGTAAGATTTGACTAGATGATTTAATACCTATCTTAAACATTTGAGGCTGTCTTATTATCCATTGAGCTTAAAATGATGTTACACTTTTGTTGATGGATCTCTGAAAAGTACATGTCTTGTCCTTGGAAACCTAAATGACTTAGTTGGAGTGACTTAGTGGCAAAATGCTTATGCAAAAATTGATAAATTGGAAAAGAGATATTCCTTTGATAAACATTAACAAGTAATGACAGCAGTATAATAAGGACACGGTGCAGGAAAACAACTGGGAATCAATATTCTGTTAAGAGCAGGTCATCTATATACTGTGGGCTGAAGGTGGCTCCCCAAATTATTTTCTTCTTCTTTATCTCATTCCTCCCCAGCTTTCTTCCTCCTTCTCCTCCTCCTTCTGTGCCAGTACTGGGGTTTGAACTCAGGAACTGGGCTCTGTTCCTTAGCTTTTCTGCTCAAGCCTGCTTCTCTATCACTTGAGCCACAGCTCCACTCCTGGCTTTCTGTTGGTTAATTGAAGATAAGAATCTCATAGACTTCCCTGCCTATGCTGAGTTGCTAGGATTACAGGCAGGTGGCACCTGGCTTTTATTCTTCTTTAACAATAAACTCTCAGGGCATTAGAGGAAACTTGATACCCACCTTCACTCACCCAGCTCTCTGGCAGGTAGATAGATTGTGCAACTTCCTGAGCTTTTTCCTTGGAAAAGTAACCGCATGTTCTTCATTCTGCTTGCCATAGACCAGCATCAGACTGGCCAGTGATGAGCCAGCTGTGGTCATGAGGACAAGGATGATACACTGGGGGACGATGGAGCCATTGGAGGGAAGGCGCTTGGGATCTTGGGTAATATGAAATGGCTTCAGGTACAAAGGTGAATGCCTGTAGTACTAGCTTCATGGGAAGGAGAAATCTAGAGGATCATGGTTCAAGACCAGCTCCAATGTTGCTCCATTTCAAAGAAAAGGCTGGCCATGGTAGCATATACTTGCCATTCCAACACTGACAGGACGCATAAAATAGGTGATTCACAGTCCAAGGTCACACATGGGCAAAAAGACTTTATTTCAAAAATAGCCAATGCAAAAAAAAGGCTGAAGGTATGGCTCAGCAGTAATATGCCTGCTTGGCATGCAGGAAGCCCAGAGTTCAAATACCAGTACTGCTCCCAGGAAAAAGGGAAGAAAAGAAGGAGAAAGGAAGGAAGGAAAGAAGGAAGGAAGGAGGGAGGGAGGGAAGGAGGGAGAGAAGGAAAGAGAGAAAGGAGAGAATGAAGGGAGAAGGAAGGAGGAAAGGAGGGGAAGGGAAAAACAAAGGGGAAGGAGAAAGGGAAAGGAAAGGAAAAAAAGAAAAGGAAGGGAATTATGAAATAGAGCAAGTAATTGAACACTACAATCATAGATCAAGAAAATATACAACTAGCCCAGAGGAAAAGAAGTATGAATACTTCTTGAACATATGAAGGAATATTAATTTACTCTTAATAAGAAAAACAAATTAAAATACTATTTTAAACCTATGCTGGAAAATAATACCAATGGATAAAACAAAAGCAATATGATCCAAGGAAGTGAATAAGAAAATGACACCCACCCAAATCATACAGGAAAGGAAACACTGAAAATACCATGCCAGAATTTCCATATATGAATTGGCAAAGCAGCCAGTACGATGGTGAAGGCATACGTCCTAACATGTGGAGATGATGAAATTGGGCACAACCTTTTGGGAGAACCATACAATTAATTTTTTGCTAACCTTCATCAATGCATTACAATGGAATGATCCAAAATATAGTCAAGATTATAGTCATGAAGATATTCATAACAATACCGTTAAGAACAGTGAAAAGTTAGCATCAAGGTGCCCAAGGCAAGAGAAATGGTTATTACATATCCATTCAGTGGAAGACAGAGCAGTCATTTAAAATGATGCTTCTGAAAGTGCAACACCTGACACGGAGACTTACATAAACTGGGGTGGAAACAGCAAGCTTTGAAACTGGACATATATTAATTTTGCTGTCACAAGGTGCCTCCATCATTTGTTCTGAATCCTCAGCCCCATTCTGTTTTTCCACACAGTCCTAGATTTTAGGTAGATTTTTTTCCCTCCTACCTGGACATGACTTTGCCCTTCTTCAAGAAATCTTTTCCAAAGATTTTCTGCTGCCAAATTAATTCCTTCACTGTTTATTCAACAAATATTTATTGAATGTTGTTCATTAGCCAGGAATAGTTTCCAGAAGCGTGGGCAAGGACCTCTGATCTCATAAGGCTTTTAGTTCCAGCAAGGAGAGACAAACAACAATATGCATGTGTGAAGGCAATGTACAGGGGTACTCTGGGATGGTGTGGGTAGCCATACTGGAAAGTCAGAATAGGAACTTGCTGGGAGAGATTTGCAAACAGCTGTAGGAGGGATAGGGTTAGCTATGGGCATATTTGAGGAGACAGCTTTCCAAGCAGGGGAACAGCTAGATCTCCAAAGCAGATGAGGCAGATCAGGTCTAAAAGGCCTTGGCTGGAACAGATCACGGAAGGGGAAGTGTGGGAACAGAAGGAACCTGATCGTACAGGCAGAGTGTGCCTCTGATTTGATAGCAAAGAGTCCGAAAGCACTTCAGGGTCTGAGCAAGCAAGAGAGTGGCTGTGATATAGATTTTAGAAGAGCTGTCCTAGGGGGAAGAATGGAATGAGGCTGGCCACAGTAAAAGCTGGAGGGTAATTAGAGGACAGGTCTAATTGTCTAGGTGACAGACAGTGTTGATTGTTGATAAGCAGGGCACTTAGAAGCTGTTGGCTTTTGGATATATTTTGAAGTAGAGCTGCAGGATATCCTAATGAGATGTGTATATGTGTAGGAAAGTAGGAGGACTACAAACTTTTTTTCAATTATTTTCAAAAATTTTTATTGTAAAGATGATGTACAGCGAGGTTACAGTTACATAAGTCAGATGATGAGTACATTTCTTTTTAACAGTGTCACTTCTTCCCTCATTTTCTCCCAGGTTTTTCCTTTCTGACCTCCCTTAAGTTATATAGTTCATTTTCAACATAGTATCTAGTAAGTACCACTACTGCATTGGTTCACCCTTTGTCCCACCATTTTTCTGTACTTCCCGTTCCCCAAACAGATAAAGTTACATGCAAGACAAAAAATACAGAATCAAAAACAGCGACAAAAGCAGAAAAACAAATAAAAATGAAAAAAGAAAATAAACCCACAAAGAGTAAAATAAAAAACCTATTGTTCCCCACGGTGAAAATGGCAATACTGTCGAAGGCTATCTACAAATTCAATGCAATACCTATCAATATCCCAACCTCATTCTTCAAGGAATTAGAAGAAACATTCCAAAAATTCATATGGAACAATAAAAGACCCCGAAGAGCAAAAACAATCCTTTGCAGAAAGAACAATGCTGGAGGAATACCAATACCAAATTTCAAACTCTACTACAAAGCCATAGTCATCAAAACAGCTTGGTACTGGCACAAGAACAGACCTCAGGACCAAAGGAATAGAACTAAAGACCCAGAAATGAACCCACAGACCTATAGCCACCTAATCTTCAATATATAGCCACCTAATCTTCAATAAGGGAGCTAAAAAGAAAGAATGGAAGAAAGCCTCTTCAGCAAATCGTGCTGGGAAAACTGATTAAACACCTGTAGATAACTAAAGCTTGATGCTTACATATCACCCTGTACCAGAATCAACTCCAAATGGATAAAAGATCTCGAAGTCAAAGCAGATACCCTGAAAACATTGCAGGACAGAATAGGAGAAACTCAAGGGCTCCTTGGCAACAGGCCAAAATTTTCTTAATAAAAACCCAGAAACACAACAAATCAAAGAAAGGTTGGACAAATGGGATTGCATGAAACTGCAGAACTTCTGCATGGCAAAGGACATAGCTCGCAAGATCAATAGAAAGCCCACAGGTTGGGTGAAGATCTTCACTAGCAAACAACTGACAAGGGTCTCATATCTAAAATATACTTGGAACTCAAAAAAATTAAATCCCCCAACAACAAATCCTCAAAGAAACAACTGCCCAATAAATAAGTAGACTAAAGACTTAAAGAGAAACTTCTCTGAAGAGGAAATAAGAATAGCCAATAGACACATGAAAAAATGCTCAACTTCTCTAGCCATAAAAGAAATGCAAATCAAAACAACATTGAGATTCCACCTCACCCCAGTTAGAATGGCTATAATCAGGAACTCTAATAACAACAGATGCTGGAGGGGATGTAGACAGAAAGGAACCTTACTTCATTGTTGGTGGGAATGTAAACTTGTTCAACCACTTTGGAAAGCAGTATGGAGGTTCCTCAAAAGACTCCACATAGAGCTCCCCTAAGACCCAGCAATCCCACTTTTGGGCATTTATTCAAATGATCACAAACAAGACTAAAGCTACCAGCACAACTATGTTTATTGCAGCATTATTTACCATAGCTAAGATATGGAACCAACCCAGATGCCCCTCAGTAGATGAATGGATCAAGAAAATGTGGTATATATACACAATGGAATTCTATGCCTCCATCAGAAAGAATGACATTGCCCCATTTGTTAGGAAATGGAAAGACTTGGAAACAATTATATTAAGTGAAGTAATCCAGGTCCAAAGAAACATAGGTCCTATGGTTTCCCTTATTTGCAATAACTAGTATATGTCTGAGTCAAGCAGAAAAGGTCAGATAAGTTGATGTTAGGTGAAATGAACCCCAAGATAAACATGCAAATGCTTTTTCTTTCATGCGATATTTATAAGACGATTTCTTTGTTGCTTTGTATGTCCCTCCCCCACATCATTGTATTTGATGTTGGTATAATTTGTGGAGGGGAAGGGCAAAAACAAATCATTTAAATAGGGATACAGGTGGACCCATTGCAACAATAAGATGTACAAGTCATTGTTATGTCGAAAAATGAACTTTACAACTTTGGGAGGGGGGGAGATGGGAAGGTATGGGAAGGGGAAACAAAGGAAGAGGCAACAATGCTTGATAAAAAATGTGCTCATTACCTTGCCCATGTAATTGTAACCCCTCTGTATAGAATTTTCACAATAAAAAAAAGAAAATCAAAAGATTAAAAAAGAAAAGAAAATGATGTGAAGACAATGCTCTTGGGTGAGAGAGAGAGACAGAGTCAGAGAGACAGAGACAGACAGAGATACAGAGACAGAAACAGAGACAGAGTGTGCCAATTGTGGGGCTTAAACTCAGGGCCTGGGCACTGTCCCTGAGCTTCATTTTGCTCAAGGCTAGTGGTCTGCCACTTGAGCCACAGTAACACTTTGGCTTTGTCTGAGTTATTTATTGGAGATAAGAGTCTCATGAACTTTCCTGCCCAGGTTAAACTTAAACTGTGATCCTCAGATCTCAGCTTCCTGAGTAGCTAGGATTATAGGTATGAGCCAACCAGTGCCTGGTGACAAAAGATAGTATTTTTTTGTTTTTGTTTTTTATTGTAAAGATGCTGTACAGAGGGGTTACAGTTACATGAGTAAGGTAATAAGTACATTTCTTGTAGTTATTACTTGTACTTGTTACCCACTTCTTTGTTTTTCTCCCAATATCCCTTCCTTCCCCCCACTGTGTCCTTCCCAGGTGCAAAGTTCATTTCTGAGATAGTATCTTGTGATTATCATTGTTGGAATCATCCTTTGTTCATGTTTCAGCATTTTGTTATTCCTTTTCCTTTCTCCAAATCAGATAAATGTATAAAGATGCAGGGTACCAGAATCAAAGATAGTGATTGCCAGGGAAAAACCCGTGGAAAAAGAAAAATGAAATAAAATAAGAAGAAAGAACTAGATTCAGCAACAACAACAAGGTAACAACAAGGTTAACAACCCCCCCCCAAAAAAAGAACTGTTGTTTCCATGTCTTGGAGTTCATTTCAATTAGCATCATTTTGTATGGTCATATGTACATAGCCATTGAGCTATTATGATTTTCTGTCAGGACTATCCTAGGCAAATACTAATTATTACAAATGAGGAAAACCATAGAGCCTATGTTTCTTTGGGTCTGGCTTACTTCACTATATATGATTTTTTCCAAGTGTTTCCATTTCCTTATGAAAGAGGTGATGTCATTCTTTCTGATAGGAGCATAAAATTCCATTGTGTATATATACCACATTTTCTTTTTTTATTATTTACAAGATTTGGGTTTATTTCAATAAAGCACAAAGATGAGATATATAAATAAATACCTACAACCTTATTTCCCACTTTAATGTACAATTCTCAAGGACATTTTTAGCAATATAAAAATGGGTAGTTGTTACTTATGAGATCATCCAATTTATTTCTTTATTTTCACTTTTAAAAATTATCCTTAAGTAATGTTACAAAGGAGTTTCCATTCAACATGTCCCTTTGTGAGTACAATGCATCTTGATCAATGTTACATCTTCAGCCATTCTCCCCATCTCTCTCAACCACATGCATCTCTTCAATTTACCTAGACCCATTTTTATATATGTATACACTGAATATTATGACTGCATTCATCTGCTCTCCTGTTTTCATTGTCTACCTCTTCCCTTGACCTCCCTTCCCTCCCCTTCCATAACACATTTCAACTTCCTGATATTCATTTGTTAAACTGAGAAGTCAGTTGGTCAAAGGAGTATATATGCATACGACCCCATATATATTTGCATTTATAGTATATTTAAGATCTAACTTCTATAAGTTGTTACTTATGACTCTCATACAGGTTGACCCATTGTAACAATGAGATGTACAAGACACTATGTTGAAAAACGAACTTTACAATTTAGGTGGTGTAGGGGCAGGGGTGGAGGGTGGGGGGATGTGTAGCTGTGGAGATGGGAGGGAAGGGATGGTAGGGTAAAACAAAGTAGGAGGTAACAATGCTTGATAGGAAATGTACTCATTATCTTGCTCATGTAACTGTAACCCCTCTGCACAGTATTTTTACAATAAAAAAGTATTAAAAAAAGAAATATGCCACATTTTTTGACCCAATCATCTACTGAGGGACAAGAGCATAGAATGATGCTGTATTTGTCAACTGTCAGTTACTATATTTAAATACTGAAGGTAGGCGAAAAGAGGTTAATGTTGGCTCATGATTTGGAGGTATGAGGTCCAAACACCTCCAAACAGCATGAGCCATATCACCTCATAGCAGGAATATGTGAATCTGGCTGTGTGGTTTCTCTCTGCCCTTTTAAAGCCACCAAGATTCATGGATGCAGGATCTTCCCTAAGAACCTAATCTGATCATTCCCCAAAGAACCTACCCCTAACACCACAGTAGGATTTGCTTTCTCTTCGCTTAGTACCATTAAGTTAGTACCTAGAGGATTCAACACTTGCATGTACTTGAGTTTGGGAAGACAGCCACAGTCAAGTTAGAGCAGATGACTGGCTTTTTAAGATGATGGTCTGAAGATACCTCTTGTCCTCTGGAAATTTCCCTAGGCCAAAGAAGAATAACAAGCAGGTATGTAGAGAATTTTACAGAGAAAGTGTAAGAAAATCAGTAAGTCCCACTTGAAACATGAATGGAAATATTATTATGGAACTTATGATTATCAAGAGATAATTGGGAGAGAGATAAGACACAGACACCTGATGCCTGCTTCTCAACCCTCAGGGGAAATCAGTAGAACATAGTTCTCTGAAGTGGTAAAGGTGGGGGAAGGGCCCTCCCGCTCCTTATATGCGCTTAATTTCTCCCAGACACAAGCGACTGAGAGAACACATGCACCCACCATCTTTACAGGAAGCAATCTGTGTGTGAGGCTGAGCAAAGAAGAGGGAATGTGAACTGGAGCTAGCTGAATTTCTACTCTGTCTAATACTGCTGATTTCGGAATCAGCAGTTACTACAGCTGAAAAAGTAGAGGTAGACATCATTCCTCACTCTTATTGGCAATTACACGCGTGTGCATGTGCATACACACACACATGATTTTGTAGACTTGCTTTCTGATTAAAATGTTTTTAACTCCTCCTGAGTATCATTCTCTCCATCCTATAAGACTCTTCTTAAGACCTTTCTTTATATATAAAATATAGATCTAACAAAAGAGTTTTAGGTAGTAAAAATATGAAATCACAAAAGAAGACTCGAAATAGAAAACAGGGATTGCTTATGAAAGAAGCTGAATCAGTACTAAAAGTCTTTCAACAAAATAGACACTACATCCTTATGGTTCTACAGGTAGGTTCTAAGAACTCATTAAGGAATTCAAATCTTTGGCAAACTTACAAAAATATAGGAGTCTCTTCAATTATTTTGTATTTTTAATTAGCTTACATTAGTTTTTGGGAAGGATTTCATCATTGTATTTCCACATATATTTACCATGTAGTCTAATCAATCTCAGCCTTGTATTTCAGTCTCACTTCCCAGAACAATTTGCACTGGTTTTATTGGTCTTTTTTCCTAGTAGCAAATAATCTATTTTGACCATATTCAACCCTCCATCATTCCCAATTACATATAAACACACACACGTGTGTGCACGTGCGTGAGCGTGTGTGTATGTGTGTGTATATGTGTGCCAATGCTGGGATTTGAACTCAAGGCCTAGGCCCTGTCCCTGACCTTTTTTGCTCAAGGCTAGTGCTCTACCACTTGAGCCACAGCTCCACTTCAGGCTTAGTGCTGGCTAATTGAGAGTAAGAGTTTCATACTTTCTTGCCTGGGCTGGCTTCAAACCAAAACTATATTCTTCAGATCTCAGCCTCCTGAATAGCTAAGATTACAAGCATGAGCCACCAGCACCCAATTCTCCAATTACTTTTGAAGTAACATATGATTACACTAACATCTGACCAGGACAGTACAGTAATGGAGAATTATAGGTCAGACACAATTGCTAACACAGATGTTATTGTTTTACCACTTTCACAGATAAAAAAGTAAAACAGTAATCATTTTAGCATGTGACTGCAATAGCATCCATTATACTCAGTATACACAAATATACAGTATATAAATTCTATGTAACAGTGGTAAGTGTAACTAGCAAAAACTATAATAAACACTTATTTGAAAAATTACATATTTTTTTAATTTTTTTATTGTGAAAATACTGTACAGAGGGGTTACAATTACATGGGCAAGATAATGAGTACATTTCTTATCAAGCATTGTAGCCT
>NW_012267410.1:910665-912873 GCF_000151885.1 Dipodomys ordii
TGTGTGTGTGTCTGTGTCTGTGTCTGTGTGTGTGTCTGTGTATGCTAGTACTGGGGCTAGAACTCAGGGCCTAGGTACTCTTAGCTTTATTCACTCAAGGCTGGCACTCTACCACTTGATCTACAACTCTACTTCTGCCCTTTTTCTGGTTAATAGGGGGTAAGAGTCTTATAGGTTTCCTGACTGGGCATAGAACTGTGAACCTAAGTTCTCAGCCTCCTGAGTAGCTAGAATTACAGGCCTGAGATACTTAACGTGTTATAACAATATTAGACTTAAATTTTTCTCTTGCAATTATGGTGTCTCTATTTAAAATGTCCACCTAAAGGGCTTTGGGAAAGAACAGCACTTCAGATTAACATTACAAACTATTATTGAGCTGGGCACACATCTGACGCCCCTCCCGCAATATGTCATGTCAAAGTTCCCCATCTCCATATCCACTGCTGTGCTCACTGTGCTGTCCTAGAGGAAAACCAGAGCCAGCTTCTGTCTGGAACTTCTTTCTGCCTTGTTTGTTTGCCAGGCTGGTGCTTTACCACTTAAGCCATGCCACCAGTCAGGCTTTTTCTGGTTAATTGGAGAAGTCTGGCTGACTATTCTGATTGGCTGGCTTTGATCCTTGGGATCTCAGCCTTCTGAGTAGCTAGAATCATAGGCATTTAGCCACTGCCACTCTATTCTCATGGAGCTTATGTTTTGGAAAAGACATGCCTAGGAAGAAATTGGTGAAATAATTATCAAATGACAATTGTGCAACATGTCTGAAAGAAGGCTTAAAAAGTGTAGCAAATGTGCGACATAGGAGTATTTCATAGTCTGGACTTTTAAGGAAAAAGCTCAGTCTCAAAGAAGAGGCAGGGGCGGGATGAGAGAGGAAAAGAAAGGGCCTACCCGCTGGAGCAAACAGCATGGGCAATGGTCCTGAGGCAGAGAAGATTATGTCATACTCAGAAACTTGTAAACTCCCTCCCCTTTTTATCCAATTAATAGGTTATGAAATTTCCTCTTGCTGACAAATATTTTCTCCAGCAACATTTTCAGTGGGAGAAAGAAATTTCTATATGATTTATTGATGCAATTTCTTCTTGTATACTCAAATGATTCCATTTCTTTCTCTTGCTATAAGAATAATTTCAAGGTACATGCTCTATGATTATCTATCTATCTATCTGTCCATCTATCTAGCTATCTATCATAGATGTATATATAGATGCCTAACATATATATGTGTGTATGTATATATGTATGTGTGATTATATATATGCATATATGCATATTTTCTTTTTCTTGGGACGCATTCCTAGAAGTAGAAATATTCTGCCAGAGAGAATGTGAGCATTAAAATGTTAGGTAAATGTGTTAAAATATGATCCTGAATGCCCATACAGTAAACATATGTATCAACAGAGCATGAGAAATCTTATTCCATAGGCTCAACACTCTATTTTTAAATGTATTTCAATTTTATACGGGATAAAGAATCTGTATGTAATAAATGGGTTTTCTTAAATTGTTCTTAAATTCTTAAATGTTAACAAGCCTTCATGTGGCAAACAATTATCTAAATTCTTTAACCATACAAACACTTTTTGGGGGGAGGGGTCCGGCTGTGGGGCCTGAACTCTGGGCCTGGGCACTGTCCCTCAGCTCTTCAGCTCAAGGCTAGAGCTCTACCACTTGAGCCACAGTACCACTTCCACTTTTTTCTTTTTACTTATATGGTGCTGAGGAATTGAACCCAGGGCCTCATGCATGCAAGGCAAGTGCTCTACTACTGAGCCACCTTCCCAGCCCCAACACTTTCTTTTTTACTATTTGTTTTTTTTATTTGAGTTGATCTATCTTTGTAATATGAGAAGGTTTCATTATGATATTTCATACATGCATACAGGGCATTTTGAACATACGTACCCTTAGAAATATCCTCATTTGTCTCCTATCTACTCCTCTCTTGGTAAGGTTCATTATGCTGTATGTACATACATACCATCCTTATGTCTGCTTCACCCTTAGTATCTCCTCCTTTCCTCTCCTAGCCTCCCTCTGAGCCAGCTCCTAGACAGTGAACACATGAGATTTGGCTGTTAGACAGTTTGACTTATCTTGCTCTACATAATGTTCTCTAGTCCCATGTATTTTCTTGCAAGTGACACAACTTCATTCTTTTTTATGACTGAGTAGTATTCCATGGTATGTATGTACCAT
>NW_012267410.1:913303-914303 GCF_000151885.1 Dipodomys ordii
GACTGTGGGGCCTGAACTCTGGGCCTGGGCACTGTCCCTCAGCTCTTCAGCTCAAGGCTAGCACTCTACCACTTGAGCCACAGTACCACTTCCGCTTTTTTCTTTTTACTTATATGGTGCTGAGGAATTGAACCCAGGGCCTCATGCATGCAAGGCAAGTGCTCTACCACTGAGCCACCTTCCCAGCCCTAACACTTTCTTTTTTACTATTTGTTTTTTTTATTTGAGTTGATCTATCTTTGTAATATGAGAAGGTTTCATTATGATATTTCATACATGCATACTGGGCATTTTGAACATATGTACCCTTAGAAATATCCTCATTTGTTTCCTATCTACTCCTCTCTTGGTAAGGTTCATTATGCTGTATGTACATACATACCATCCTTATGTCTGCTTCACCCTCATTATCTCCTCCTTTCCTCTCCTAGCCTCCCTCTGAGCCAGCTCCTAGATAGTGAACACATGAGATTTGGCTGTTAGAGTTTGGCTTATCTTGCTCCACATAATGTTCTCTAGTCCCATGTATTTTCTTGCAAGTGACACAACTTCATTCTTTTTTATGACTGAGTAGTATTCCATGGTATGCATGTACCATATCTTTATCTATTCACTGGTTCTTGTGAATTGTAACTGATTCCAAGGTTGGCTATTATGAATAGATCTGTAAAAACTATTTCACTCAAACACATCTATTCTTATTTTCTAATATGGTATGTTTTTTTCTAAGTTGTAAGAACTCTCTTACATCAAGTGTATTTCTTTTTTTCAGATTTTCTCCACATTGGAGTTGACCATTTAATTTTTGTCCCAGTGGATTTTTTTCTTGCATATACAGGTAGATCATATCTTTTCACATGTATCTGTTTCCATTGCACATCAGCAGTGCAAATTTCTACAAGTAGAATGATCAAATTAAAAGTAAGTGCATTTGCCAGGTCCCAGTAGCTCAAACTTTGCTACTTTGGAGGCTAAGCTCTGAGATCATAGTTTGAAGCCA
>NW_012267410.1:914353-920497 GCF_000151885.1 Dipodomys ordii
TGGAATTCTATGTCTCCATGAGAAAGAATGGCACCACACCATCTGTTAGGAAATGGAAAGACTTGGAAAAAATTATATTAAGTGAAGTAAGCCAGACCCAAAGAAACATAGGTCCCATGGTTTCCCTTATTTGCAGTAACTAGTATAAGTCTAGGATAATCTTATGAGACAAGCAGAAAAGGTCAAAGGCTATGTACATATGACCATATAAGATGATGCTAAGCAAAATAAACCCCAAGGTAGGGACATGAGGTTTTTTCTTTATTGCTGTTGTTTTTAATGTACTATGTGATATTTTTGTTTCTTTGTATGTTCTTCCCCTATGGTATAACCCCTGTTGTCACTGTATTTGATTCCGGTGCCCTGCATCTTGTATATACATTTTTCTAATTTGGGGAGGGGAGGGGAAATAACAAAATGCTGAAACAAGAATACAGTTTGACCCATTGTAACAATGAGATGTGCTATGTTGAAAATGAACTTTACAACTTGGAGAGGGGGAAGGGAGGAGTTGGGGATGAGGGGCAGGAAGTGATAGTAGGGGAAAAACAAAGGAGGGGGTAACAATGCTCAGTAGGAAATATACTCATTACTTACTCATGTAACTGTAACCCCTTTGTACAGTATCTTTACAATAAAAAAACATTTTAGAGCCTGTTGTTTCCCTTTTTTGGAATTCATTTTGATAAACATCATTTTATATGATCATATACACGTAGCTGTTGAGCATTTGTGATCTCTTAAGAATATCCTCCTTTGGTCTCATTATGTGAATGTTTAGAGTCCTGTTTAATTTATCCTGTCTAAGCTTTTTGACTTGAGCACCTGGAAGGCTGTGATTGTCAGATGATCTGCAAGTAGAGTAGACCCGAGTGTGGGGAAACTTCAATACCTCTGGATATTGTCTTAAAGTCCACTTTTCAAAGGCTAGCTTGTTATTGATGTGTAGTGTGTGTCCGACTTTTTTTCCACTGTGCTGGACCCCTTTTAAGATCCAATCATTGGCTCTCAGGACTCAGAGGACCTGAGGAATCTTGACTCTGGGCATTGTTTCTGTCATGTGCTCACCTGGCTGGCAGAGAGGACAGGGGCCCCTTTTCAAGGGCCCTGAGGGACCTCTTCGGTTCAATCTCCATGCTCTGTAACCCATCTAAATGATTCTAGCTTGTTTTCTGTGGCTATCACACAGTACTTGAGGCTGGAAAATGTATAAAGCAAAGGGTTTTATTTAGGTGGAAGCTGGAAAGTCCAAAAGCCTAGCGCCAGTATCTACTGGGGCTCTGGTGAAGGCCTGGTCCTGCTTCAGTTATAGCAGAAAGCAGAAGGAGCCTGTCTGAGAAGATGCCTTGCTTTAGCACAAGATGATCTTGCAGTAACCGAGCTAGTCTTTGAGGGAGAATTCACTCACTCATGAAAGATAGGCATTCATATCTATTTATGAGAAGCAGACTCCATAATTCCAACAAGTCCCACAAGGCACCACTTGCTGCCCTGTAGGAATTACAAACGTTCAGACTGTAACACCCCTAACCTCTGCCTACTTCCTCTAGGTAGCCTTGGTATTTCGCATTCAGGTCACCTTTGTTCAGACTTTTCCATTCTTCCAAATGCTGTATCTCATCTCACCTAATCTCCTTCTTATTACACACTTGTTGCTGGAATTCTGTAGAGCCTAGAAGGCAAATATGACGGGTACATTTCTTAATGGTTGACATCTCTATGTATTTATTTATAAACAAGAAATAATAAAAACAATGCCATTGCTGATGTTGATGGTCCACACCTATAATTGAAGCTACTCAGGGGGCTGAGATATGAGGATCACAATTAGAAGCCAGCCTGGACAGAAAAGTCCATAAGACTCTTATCTCCAATTAATCATCAAAAAGCCTGAAATGGACATGGTAGGAGAGAGAGTGAGGCCCTAAGTTCTGTCTCTAGTACTGGAACAATAACAACAACAATTTCAGAGAGAGAGAGAGAGAGAGAGAGAGACAGAGAGCACTGTCAAGTAAATGTTAATTCATCATTTTAATAGGATATTATAACATTGGGAGTATTCTTGATACTTTAAATAGCCACCCTTAAGTGGCTTATAAAAGACTCCATAGATATCAAATATCTCTTAGCCTTCACTCTGGGTCTCAAATAACCAAGGCAAATATTTATGTGACAACAGCTGACAGTTATAGAGTTCCAGACCACACTTGATGCATATCAAGATGGATCAGAGAGTAACTGGGATGGGAAGTTTTAAGCCAGGGCTGCCTAGGCCTCCCCACACCACTGCACTACCTTCCCCGCAGCCTTATCTGCTCAGCACACACTCTCCTTGGGGCACTGATGCTTGTGTCGCTCATATCCTGAGTGTACAAGTAGCCCCAGCTGAGTCACGCTTGTGGCCCAGGCGCATGCAAAGACCTACATTCACTGTGACGCTAGCACATTATCTTTTCCTTACCAGAGTGATTATACTCACAGTGTCATTAGTAAAGTCACAGCAAAGAAGATACACAGGACTCCTGGAAGCTAGATTTACAATGGGACTCAGCGGTCCTATCCCTTTCTCTACCATATCCAAGGCCCTGGAGTGGCCCCAGAAAACAAACTGTCTGTTCTATGACTTACAATCTCTGCAGTCACACACCAAGTCAGACCTGAGCAAGTCACTTCCTTGAGTCATTCAACAGAGAAGTGTCCCCATGCCCAAGTCTTATGGAAGATGGGATATTTCAGTGCTTGTAAGGTTCCAGAATGTCAAAGCTCCATATCCATCTCTTTTACCATTATTGCATCTTTGTGTGAGATGTGTGTGTGTGTGTGTGTGTATGTGTGTGTTTGAGCCAGTACTGAGACTTGAACTCAGAGCCTAGACACTGAACCTTATCTTTTTCACCCAGAGCTAGCTAGCACTCTGGAACTTGAACCACAGCTCCACTTGCAGTTTTTGTGCTGGTTAATTGGAGATATGAGTCTCATGGACTTTCCTGCATGGTCTGGCTTTGAGCTGTGATCCTCAGATCTCAGCCTCCTGAATAACTGTCTTACAGGTGTGAGCCACTAATGCCGCCCACTGTTACATCTGATCTATTGAAAATTGTCTTTGAATCTTTTTTAAACATGTGAGTTCCTCTGTTTTATTATTTATGGTATTCAAAAAGATGGTAACAAATAGCTCCAACCCAAAGGTTCCATTGCCATCTGCATGCATCATATCCCATGCCTGGGATCTGCCTAAAGAACCATGCATAGATACAACTGAAGTTTTGTCTGGATACTCTAGCCAATGGGAGTGAAGCTGGCATTTTTCAGAGACTGAAGTTAGTATCTAAGGAATGTCAGGTGCCCAAAGGACACTTGCTGTACGAAGTGACAGCAGGGGCAGGAAGGTGATTAATTTAAATTTTAGATCAGAGTTAACATATTTCTCCACGTGAAACTCACAATGCAATTATTTTCCTTTCCTTTTTCTAATTTTTTAAACATTTTCTTTGTGGTAGTGGGGTTGAATTTGGGTCTGGGGCTTGCCAGGCAGGCATAATACCATTTAAACAATGCCCCAGCCTCTTTTATACCTTTTTCTTTTCCTTCCTTCCTTCCTTCCTTCCTTCCTTCCTTCCTTCCTTCCTTCCTTCTTTCCCTCCTTCCTTCCCTCCTTCCTTCCTTCCTCTCCTTCCTTCCTTCCTTCCCTCCCTCCTTCAATCCTTCCTTCCTTTCTTCCTTCCTTCTGTTCTTTTTGCACTGGTGCTGGGGGATTTTTACTCATGGCTAGGGCTCTACCACTTGAGCCATATCTTCACTTCTGGACTTTTTACTAATTAATTGGAAGTAAGAGTCTCATGGACTTTTCTGTCTGGACTATCTTCAAACCAAATCTTTGTATCTTAGCTTTCTGAGTAGCTAGGAATACAGGTATAAGCTGCTGGCACACAGCATCTTTTGCCTTTTTAATTAATTTTTTTGTTTTTTGTTTTGTTTTTGCCAGGAACCAGTCTCAGACTGTGATTCTCCTACCTCCTGTGTAGCTCGAATTATTGATATGCACCACCATATCTGGCTCACAGTTCAATATTATAAAGCTTAAGCTGTTTGGGATCAAAATACTACCTGTTTTACATTTCTGTATCACTCATGTATAGTTAGGAGTATATGTGGGGTCCACACCCCAGAGCACATGAATGAATCAAACCCTGGGCTATAGCTCATAACTCTGTTTCTGACAGTTTTCAGGCAATGCAAATGATACTGGTCTGGACATAACACTTTGAGAGCTACATAAACATGGATTCTAAATTTCCCCTAGTTTCTAAAATCTACTAACACTGGATTTGGATAGGAAGGAAACCAGTTTTGGAATGAAACAAACTTGGACTTAAATCCCAGCTCTGCCAATTACCAGCTGTGTGGAATTGGAGAAACTGCTTCATTTCTAGAAGCTTCAATTTCCTTACCTTCAAGATGTGGATAATAAAAACCACCTGGATGAGTTGTTCAAGACTATGAAGGCTGCTTAGATGCTATAGATATGGGCCACTAGAATCTCTGCAACCCCAGAACAGGCTCTTAGCATAAGCCTTGCTTATATAATAATGAAGCCTTCCCAAATTCTACCTTCTGTGCACATAATCCACATCCCGCTAAATAGAAATCTGTTGCAAGAAAGATTTGGCTTCTGAATTATATTAATATTGCATTTGGCTTTGGTTACTATCTGGCCAGACCACAGAGCATGGGAAGCATATAGTTTTGCATTGATTGTGACTTTTAAAGACAATATCCACCCAAACCACAATGACAAATGGCCCAGGATCAAGAGACTGAGAATTTCATATCAAGTGTGCCACCTGTGAAAGTTGGAAATGCTTGGTGTCTCATGGGTGGCAAAAATATCAATGCCTCTGCAATTCATTTCCAGTAGACTCTGGTATCTGCGAGTGTTGCACAAAGCCACGTAGGAGGTTCTTGAGCAGAACTTCCATGAGGCCGCCCCCGTTATTCCCGCATGTGATGATTTCTGACAGAAAACTGGACTCAGGCCAGTGATGAGTTAATGCAGTGACTAAAACCAGAGGCTCAGGGGTATGACTGTGTGTGTGTTCCCAGCAGCCCTGGGGGCTGCACGGTTTCCATGTCCCACTTGGTTCACCATCGATCACTCCAATGGGCTTTTAAAACATTATTGCCTATTTTCTCTCAAAACTTACGGGGACCTAGCAGGGCACCTTTCTTCAGAATAGCCAAATTGTGGAAACAATTCAAATATCCATTGAAGGATGGATAGATAAGCAGGGTATGGTGTGTACGCAGTATGGGATATCCAGGCTTGAAAAGGAAGGACATTCTTCCATGTTGTTTGATATCGATGAACCTTGAGTGCATGTTTAAAATATACCTAATACTTTTTATTGAAACTCACTTATAAATAAATTGACTAATATTATAACTTGAAACAAACCAGTTGTAAAATGATAAATACTATATGGTTCCACTTATATGAAGTAACTGGACCAAATGGAAGCCAGCAGACAGAAAGTAACATTGGGATTGCAAAGATGGGAGAGAGAAAAAAAACCAAGGACCTCCTGTTCTGTGGGTGCAGAGTTGCCATTTAGAAAGGTGAAGCTGTCCTGTAGAAGAATGATGGTGATGGTCACACAGTGCCACTGAATTGCACAGTTAAAAATTGTTAAATTGAGCCAGGGTCAGGTTGCTCACTTCTGTAATCCTACCTACTCAAGAGGCTGAGATCAGGAGGTTTAAAGCTAGCCAGAGCAGAAAAATTTGTATGACTTCATCTCCAATTACCAGCAAAATGTTGAACTGGAGGTATGGTTCAAGTGTTAGGGCACTGTCTGTGAGTAAAAAAAAAAAGGCTCTGAGTTCAAGCCGTGGGGGATGCTGAGCCCCCCCCCAAATAAAAGTTGGACTGGTAAATTTGATTGTGTATATCTTACTACAATAAAATTAATTAAAAGTCTCAAACAGGGGCAGGGAAGGTGGCTCAGTGGTAGAGCGCTTGCCTTGCATGCCTGAGGCCCTGGGTTCAATTCCTCAGCACCACACAAGCAAAAAGAAAAAAGCCAGAAGTGGCACTGTGGCTCAAATGGTACAGCACTAGCCTTGAGCTGAAGAGCTGAGGGACAG
>NW_012267410.1:920547-922457 GCF_000151885.1 Dipodomys ordii
GCATAAACTGACATGTGGAATTGGAGCCCCTTTGTACATTTAAAATGCTGATAGTGGCTCCTAATTTAATCATACACACAGGAGTTTTGTGTATGGCTATATATTATACATTTTCTGGTGGCAACAGTCAAATGAAAATAGCTACTGCTATCACCTCACAGGTGAGGAGCCATGAGGCACTCACTGCACTTGCTCAATGAGACACAACCAGCTATGGAAGACTCCAGAATGAAACCAGTTCTCTGACTCTTATCATGCTCCATACCCTCCCTCTGACACACTCTGTAAGAAAAAAACAGCAGAACTCCAATTGGCAAGTTCATTAGCTTTGCATTTACCAGAAATTAGCCTTGTGAGATCAAATTAAACAGCTTTTTATAGAGGACCTATGACTCAAACCAGAAAAGGGCCCTGTGAATTTGCTGCCAAGAGCAGGCCCCAATCTGAAGGCTCCTCTCGACATTTATGCAGCGTGGGGCTGTTTGTCAGGGATGGCCCTTGCACATAAATTCACAGAAGGCACTCCTAGCCCCTTCGGTGCCTTTCAAATAGAAGATTCTTCTAAGGGATAAAAAAACCCCTCTAGGCATTGAAAAAAATAGCTTATCTATTATATATGCTGCATAATAAAAATCTAGATGGAAAGAATTGGACCCTAAAAATGATTTGAGTGCATGGGTAACTTGACAATAAATATGCATTATTATTTATTACACTCTTTCAACTAAGAAACAATGTGGCATTTCAAAAATGCCATGGTGGCTGTGAACTCTTCTTTTCCTGTAAATAATCTGAGCTCCCATCACTGAAGTAATTGAGTAGTACAGAGTCTCAGAAGATCGATAGATGTTACCAGTGGACTTGAATGTTCCAAAGCCAATGTATTCTAGTCTCTTTTCTGCCGGATAGCCATAGAACATAAAAGCTTTTGTGTTCATAAAAACTCACCTCTTGGGGAATGGAAACACCTCCTTGGGTGCAAAGTAACCTGGTCATGTTACTTTCTATAATAGACAAAGCATATCTGTAGCTACCTATATACATATCTGTCTATATAGGTAGGTTTATCTGTCTATATAGGTATGGCAGCAGAAAGGGGACATGGCCAAAATTAAGGGTTATTATCTGGTCCCCAAGTGCTGAAGGAACAATTCCTACAGATCAGAGTGTGACCTATATGCATCTCATAGAGAGAAGGTAATGGCAGCCTGGAACAAAGCATTTTGTAGATACCAAGACTAATTGTTTTGTATGTGTCATCTGACTCTGGGACAAGTGGCCCCTTCTAGTTGACAGCTTATAAACTTTATTTAGCAGAGATTGTGTGTATGTGTGTGTATATGTGTGTGTGTGTGTATGTTGGTGTGTGTATGCCTGTTTGGGGACTTGAACTCAGGGCTTCACACTGTGTCTGAGCTTTCTCATTTACATCTAGCACTCTACTACTTGAGTTACAACTCCACTTCTGGCTTTTTGCTGGCTAATTGGAGAGAAGAGCCTCTTAGATTTGTCTGTCTTGGTTGGCTTCAAACTGCAATCTTCAGATCTCAGCCTCCTAAGAAGCTAGAATTGCAGAAGTGAGCCAACAGCAATCAGTTTAGCAGAGATTTTTGACTTCCTGAATGGTGTGGAAGACAACAGTGAAAATTCTAAGTGCTAGAGTTCTTCCAGCAAGCAAGCTGAAGACTCTCTACAGGTGAGCAAAGTGCTTACTCATACCACTGCTGTGGCTCTCTATCATTAAAGCCTGAGAGCTTCGGCAGGTACAGGCTGAGGTGCAAGGCTAAGGGAGAGAACAGGACTGGAGAAGAGAGGAAGGTTAGAAATGACTGCGAGATTGCTTTATTTGCCATTAAACTGAAGAGAGATACAGCCCTATATAAGTATGGGAAATGGTCACAGTATTTCAT
>NW_012267410.1:923034-925076 GCF_000151885.1 Dipodomys ordii
CCTACTCTGTCCTGCAGTAGTTTCAGAGATTCAGGTTTAATGTTAAGGTCTTTAATCCATTTTGAGTTGATGTTGGTGCATGGTGATAGACTGGGATCCACTTGTAGTTTTCTCATGTGGCCGCCCAGTTTTCTCAGCACCAGTGGTTGAAGAGGCTGTGTTTCTTCCATTGTATGTCTTTGGCTCCTTTGTCAAATATTAGCTGACTGTAGGCCTGTGGATTTATTTCTTGATCTTCTATTCTATTCCATTGGTCTTCGGGTCTGTTTTTGTGCCAGTACCATGCTGTCTTTGTTATTATAGCTCTGTAGTAGAGTTTGAAGTTCCACATGGATATCCCTCCCATGTTGTCTTTATTCCCTAGAATTGTTTTGGCTATTCTGGATCTTTTGTTGTTCCATATGAATTTTTGGACTGTTTACTGTATTTCAGTGATGTCATTGGGATTTTAATAGGAATTGCATTGAATTTGTATATTAATACAAAGAAATAATCTCATAAATGTGTTAGAAACAATCACATGAAAGAAAAAAAACATTTGAATACATATCTTAGGGTTCATTTCCCTAACATATCTGACCTTTTCTGCTTGACTCAGACATACACTATATTTACATAAAATTTTTATTTGAACCAGTTCTCATACAGATTTCATTTTGTTTTTCTTTCTTTCTCTGCTGGTACTGCACTCTTAAAATCAGAGCCTCAAGCTTGCATGCCTTTCTTGCTCACATCTTGTGCTCTACCACTCAGGCCATGCTTCAACACAACCTTTTGCTACTTATTTTTGGAGATGGAATTTCTCAGACTTTTCTTCCCTGGGCTGGCTTTGAACTGTGATTGTTCAGGTCTCAGCCTCCTGAGTAGCTAAGATTGCAAGTGTGAACCACTGGTTCCCAGCTCAGTACTATATTAGTTTTTCAAATCTATATTGTACTAAAAGCTCTAGCTAAAGAAGTAGGGGAAAAAAGAACTAGAAGTATGTGAAAGAAAAAAAACATGTTATTACTCACATGTGCTATGGGAGTTCATACTGCAAAAATTGTACCTCAAAAATGCCAGATAAAAGACACATACTTAAAATACTTCGTTGCTATATAACAGCGACAAGCAAAAAATACAATATATAAGATACTATTTCAAATAACAAAACAGTTTTAACATACCTAGGGATGAATCAAACAAAAATAGAACACTACCCAGAAAATCAGTTTTTAGTGGATGATTTTACAGAACGATTTTTAAGAATAGGAAAAATTAATCTGGTAAAATACAAATGATTTTCAAATTATTCAATAAGTTCCATGGAATTCCAGTAAAAATCCCAACAAATACTTCCACAGACCTTGACAGGGGCTCTCTGTGTCTATCTGTCTGTCTTGCTGTCTATGTGTATCTATCTCTCTCACACACACACATACATACACACATGCACATGAGCACATGTGCACACACACATACACAGAGCCAAAGACGTTTTTGGAGAAGCACATTGCAAGCAAGAGTACTCAATATTAGTGCCTATATAAATAATGCTCAGATGATGACCAAGTGTGGTATCAATGCAAGTATAGACAATTATGTCAACCTAATAGGCAGCAAGATCAGATGAGACAAAATCCATATGAAGTAATCAGTATAGGACAGGCAGAGCATTGCAGATTGTTGGAGAGAAATGTATCTCAGGGACTAGAAACCTTGTCTGGAGAGAGTCAAATGATAAATACTTCAGGCTTTGCGGTTCACAGACTCCCCGTCACAACTACTTAGCTCTGCTATTACAGTGGGGGAAAGCAGCCATAAATAATACATAAAATAGTGGACGTGATCATGTTTCAGTAAAAATCTTCAAAGGAAAAAAAAAACAGGCAGTGGGTCCAGCGCAGGTTAATAAATGGTGATTTTTTTTTCTTTGTCAGTTGTGGGGATTGAACTCAGGGCCTAGGTACTATCATGGAACATCTTTGTGCTCAGGGCTAGTGTTCTCTCACTTGAGCCACAGTGCCACTTTTGGTGTTTGAATCTCATGGGACTTTCTGCCC
>NW_012267410.1:930445-938996 GCF_000151885.1 Dipodomys ordii
ACACACACACACACACACATTCCTGTCTATCTGCATGACAGCCTGAGATACAAGTAGACAGAGATTTTTATAGGAAATATTGGATTATTTTGAATGCAGCATTTGTATCTATCGATTGTGATTTGTAGCAATTAATGAATACTCACATGGAACTGCTAAATAAAACACTGTCCTACAACATGATTATAGAATTGATTTTTCTACGAAACAGTTTTTAAAGCCTGTAGACTTACACCACCCGGAAAATGGAGGAGAGTAGGCTGAGAATTTGAACTAGAATCAATGCCAGGCCTTTTAATTTGGAAATGTAGCGTCAGCTCACAAGCTTTGACACTAGAGATAGGAGACCCAGTATTGCTGAAGCCCATGCTTCCTGCATTCAGTGGGAAAGAAACAAGAACACTCAGATTCCTTACAAACACAGGTTGCTTCTCTTATGGCCATTGTGCAATAAACCTGGCTGGTAACTGTCACATCAGGCAAAGAGGGAAATGCCACTAGAGCAGAATAAATGTCAAGAGTCTCTGGGGCAAGATTTCAGACCTACTTAGGATGGAACAGGAAGGTCAGACAGGTATGACACTGATTTCTGTGTGTGTGTGTGTGTGTGTGTGTGTACATGCGTGCATGTGCATGCATATGTATGTACTAAGGCTTGAACTCAGGGCCTGAGCACCATCCCTTAGTTCTTTTGCTCAAGGCTGGTACCCTACCGCTTGAGCCACACCTCCATTTTGGACTTTTTTCTGGTTAACTGGAGATGAGTCTCACACTGACCTGCATAGGCTGCTTCAAACCATGATCTCAGCCTCCTGAGTAGCTAGGATTATAGGCATGAGCTACTGCCACTAGCCCCTGGCTTGAAAGTACCTTCTAGATGGAATTTGAAGGTGGGACTTCATGATATGCTACATGTCCACAGTCCAGAGAGTAGGGCAGTCAGGAGCTAAGGCAAAGTGGCAGGAAAGGTGATATTTAGATTGTTGGCTGCTCTGATTTGTGCCCTATATCAGAATCACCTAGGCAACTTGAAGCAGCAGTGCCCAGAGCAGGGCCTCCCTTTCTATGAAACTATTCACTGCCTGAAGTCACTACTGTTTCATGCATGTACACACAGGCCTGCCGAGTAGCATCTCTGAGGGTGAGGCCTACGCAAGAAAAATGTTCATTTTTTTTCCTCCAAGTAATTCTGATGTGCAATCAATTGGAGCCCTCTGAGTTTGGGACAGAAGGTACTAGAGAGCCACTGAAGGTCAAGATAGAGATTAAGAAGGCTAAAGACAAGAATGCAGAAGCAGATGATTCTCTGTGACGCATTTATGCAAATTGTTTCCTAGGAGGAAATCTTTTCAGTGATTCACACCTGGAGATCCTCAGAGCATGCAACAGGGTAAACTGAGGCATCTAGCGTGCATAGATGAGGAAGCCCCTCACCCTAGATGTGTAGAAGGAGGGTGCAAGAGAAGGAAAGAAGATACAAGAACCTGGCGAACACAGGATCCTGGAGGAGGGATCAGACAATCTGCCTGGATATCTTGGAGGGACAAAGCCATTGCCAGAAGCACAGCCCTGTTGTGAATCAGCAGGTCCTGGTGAAATTGCCCACAGGGAGAAGCTTCCCAGAGAGCAGAGATGGGCTGGATATGGAAGAGGGATTTGAAATAGCCACATATATTCAGGGAGATTGGACCCAGGACTCCCAAGGCTTTCATAATCCTCAGATACCCCAGTCCTGTGCCAGTCAGTTCTCCATTGTGTGACACAATGCCTAAGAGAATCAAGTATAAGGAGGGAAAAAAATATTTTGGCTCATGGAGTCAGAGCTTTTGGTCCATGCTTGTTTGGCCCTGTTGCCTTTAGGCCTGTGATAAGGCAGAACAACATGGTAAAACCTATGTGACAGAGGAAAATGTTCACCTGTGGTGGCTGGGAAGAAAATGAAAGCAAGAGATGGGGTCGCAAGAGCTCCTTCCAGAGCCATACCCCCAGCGACCTAACTTCCTTCCACTTGGAGGCATTTCCTGAAGGTTCTAACCATCTCCCAATAGTGCCAGAGGCTGGCAACCAAGCTTGCAACATCTGAGCCTCTGAGGACACTTAAGGTCCAAATCAGAGCAAGTCTTTTATACAAAATGGCATAGAGTTTACATATAACCTTGGTACTTTAAATAATTTCTAAATTATTTGTAATATGTAATATAATGTAAATAGTTGTTGGACTATTGTTTAGGGACTAGTGACAAAAGAAAAAGCTGTACATGTGTAGTACACATGTAATTTTTTCTGAGTATTTTCCATCCATGAATGTAGAACCTGAGGATACAGTTCATAGTCAGCAGTAAAAGGCATTGTGAGATTCAGGAATCCAGATTCCTGGATTGAGGAGCCATGGTGAATCACTGGAGGAAATTTATAGTTACAGCTATCGTTGGAAAATGTTTAAACCAGCTGGTCATAGTGGTGTATGCATGTAATCCCAACTACTCCATAGGTAGAGGTAGGAGAATCAAGGTTAGCTGGGCTAAAGCTCAAGACCAAACAAACTAAAAGCAAAAGTATTTGAGGAATGGCTCAAATGATTCTAATTCTGAATTCAGATTCCAATATTACCCCCCAAATATTTAAACTTTCGCAACGTTATAGTTAATATCAGCAGAAGAAAATACTGATGTGAGGTTGATGAAGGCCAAGAGGAAGCCAGTTTTCTGTATGCCCACTGGCTTTAGACGCTGTGCCCAGGGGCTGCGAAGGTGGCTCAGTGGTAGAGCGCTTGCCTAGCATGTCTGAGGCCCGGGGTTCGATTCCTCAGCACCACATAAGCAGGAAAAAAAGCGAGAAGTGGTGCTGTGGCTCAAGTGGTAGAGCACTAGCCTTGAGCTGAAGAGCTCAGGGACAGCACCCAGCCGAGTTCAGGCCCCACTACTGGCAAAATAAATAAATAATCTAGATAATGTGTCCAAGGCCCTCTTTCAGGCTCCTCCAGACATTAACTGCTGCTGCAGAGGTTATGGCCTGGAACTATCTCTTATAGTGTGAGCTCTCTGCCCAAGATCCATTGACGAACACAGCCCTGCATGCTCATTATTCATCAAATTGCTAAGGAAATAATCCCAGACTTCTGGGATTGGCTCAGCCTATAACAAGTATAAAGACTTATGTAAGTGTTGGTAAACACATAAGGTCAGGTAGATTCTAAACTACTGTGTATGACTCAGGGATAGTCAGTCAATGGATATATGGAGGGAGAAGAGATATTTTCAACAGCAGCCACCCCAGGAAAATACAGGGGGAAGAAAGTCCACTTCTGCATGAGAAAGAATCCTGTCCAGGATTCTCTGTGATAAGCAACTGAGCGTGGATGCTCATGCTGCCAGATGGGATACTGTCTGCCAAGCATCCTTCAAAGGAATCTCCTTTTGTCTGACTCAGATTGGTCATGAGGCTGAGCCTCCCCTTAAGTGAAGAGCTACCACATGTACAAGATGGAGATCCCTTCTAGCTAGTGAGAACCTTACACAGATGCTTGTTGTAGTTAAACATGCACAAAAACTCTCCATTGGCTGGGCGCTGGTGGCTCATGCCTGCAATTCTAACTCTTCAGGATCTAGTTGAGATCTGAGGATTGTGATTTGAAGCCAGCCTGGGCAGGAAAGTCCATGAGACTCATCCCCAATTAACAAGCAAAAAGCTACAAGTAGAGCTGTAGCTCAGCTGGTAGAGCACTGGCCTTGAGCGACACATCCAATGGATATAACTAGGATCTGAACTCAAGCCCAATTACTGGCAAGAACAACACACACACACACACACACACACACACACACACAAACACCTCTCCACTCCAAGCTGCTCAACAAAGTTGTGATGCAGTTGTCCTTCCTGCAAGAACCCAAGCAGATGTCTGGTGGCTACTTTTACAGCTGTTTTGTAAGGCATTACTGCAAAGGGATCAAATCAAATGACCCTCTGTTATGAGCTGAGTTGTTTCTCCAGATTCTGATGTTCCAGGCCTGCAATTCCCTGCAATGTAACTTGAAGATAACATCTTTAAAGAAGTAACTTCATTCCACTGTGTTCTGTAGAGTGAGTCTTCATCCAGCATGACTGATGTCCTTATAAAATAAGAAGAGGAAATTAGAGACGCCCGGTGGGAGGATGAGGAGGACTGATAAGAGGGGATGGGCTTGATGGAAACATCACAGTGAAACTCCTTCTAATATACATGGACAGTAGAGGAAATTAGGACAAGGACAGGCTGAAAGAAGGGTACATGAGGATGCAGAGAGAAGCTGGTCATCTACAGGCTAGCGAGAGGCAGGCCACCAGAAGAGACCATCCCTATTGATCCAAGGGTTAGAGGGAATCCAGAGTTGTGAATCCATAAAACGGTCTGTGGAAGCCACCCAATCTGGCTCCTACACTTGCAATACTCTTAAGCTTCTTTTGATTTGAAATTTTTTAACAAGTCTTAGTGTTTAATACCTCAGCAGGAGCCTCCAGCTGCAGTTGCAGATTACTTAGCTTTTTAAATAATTGAAATAGGTGTGTACAAGCAAGAGGAAATCACTTGCAGGAAATAGTAATTCATCAGTGATACCTGTTGTGGGTTGTCTGCCTGCCAAGAGCATTCCATCAACGCCATCAGCTGTTTGTCGGCCCCCTTGACGAAGGCATGGATACTCCAGAGAGGTAACTGAAGAATGGCAAGCAGGAATGTCTAGGCAGAGGTAGTCATCTGGAGGCTAGGATGCCAAGGGGAATGGATCTTTGTGGAAGAGAGAATTACTTTTCTCTGCATCATTGTTACTATTACCCACAGGCAGAAGTTTCTAAGCAGTGAATTTTGCCTCAAACTTTCAAGGTCCACATAGTTGAACTCGTCTTCTATTGGGAATGAAGAGGAGTATAAGCAAGGCTTCTCATCACTCCGTAGGATGTTGGGCATGGCTAACATGTCTGATGTGAGACAAATGTGGGCATCTCAAGAAGCTGTCCAGTCTTGGCCCTCTACAAGATACAAGGACAATGAATTTCACAATGCAGTGATAGAAAGAAACAGACCTGGCCCACACCTACAATCCTAGCTACTCAGGAAGCTGAAATCTGGAGGATTATAGTTCAAAGTTAGCCTTAGAAGAAAAGATTGAGAGACACCATTTCCAATTCATCAACAGAAAGCTGGGCTAGAGGCATTGCCCAAGGGACAGAGCACCAGCCAAATAAGTAGGCTGAGCAAATGCAAGGCTCTGAATTGAAACCCACAACTGGATAGATAAACAAATACTTAAACAAATGACAAAAATGGAAATGGGGAAGTCTTGGGAAACCATTCAGATCATTCTGCACTAAATGGCTACAGTTGTTTATGTGACAGTCAGTGGAACTGGAGCTAGAGAGAAAAGTTAGACAGTGAAAATGAGGGGCTGCTTTGGTCCTTCCTGCACAGCCAGTATTTTGGCTTCTGCAAGAGACAAATCTGTACGAACTCCATCAAAAGCTCTCATGCCCTTTGATAGGGGGTTTGGTTTAACCAATGAGGGGTGCAGCAGGAGATGAGTAGGGAGGAGGAGAGGGTTCACGTACTTATACTATGGCTTCCCCTTATACTTAATAGCTTACACTGGTGCTCTCAAAGTGGCTTTCATTGTTACTCTTTCCTCCCAGTGGTTATCGTGCTCTAGGCAAGGGTTGTAGTACATCTACAGCTGCTAGTGTAAATCTCTACACAAACTATCCCATCTGGCTTTCTAGCCTATGGCATTTCTTCATAGAAAATTGCTTTGTGTGTCAGTTTTCTTTGAGTATCCTTAATTCAGTGTGGTATCTATTTCTGTCTTGTTTTTCCTGATCTGTGTAAATTGCTTCACTGTATCAGTCCATGGTAAAAATGTCCTGGAAATCAGTGTGCTTAAAATGTGTTTGAAGGTATCTGGATGTGTTTTGTGTGTGGCCAAGCTGAGTAACTCTTGGACTTCTCCCCAAAATTTCACTGGTAGAATTTCACAGCTATGTCTCATTTGTAGACTGGCAGAATTCTCTACTTGCTAAGTATGAAGTCCAAAGTTGACAGTATCCTTTGTTTTTGTCTTTGTTTTGCCAGTCCTGAAGCTTGAACTGGGCATTATCTAGCAGTCTACTGCTTGAGCCACAACGCCACTTCTGGCTTTTTCTGTTTATGTGGTACTGAGGAATTGAACTCAGGGCTTCATGCATGCTAGGCAAGCACTCCACCACTAAGCCACATTCCCAGCCCTGAGAGTCTCTTTTGGTCTTTAACACAGACTTGAGTAACCCATGATCTTCTTGTTGCCATGAGATGTAGATCCACAGCACAACCTGCAATAGAATCTTGGCATTGTTCTCTTTAATTCCATTGATGTACATTGTTAGCAAAGTGGACTGTTGAAAAAAATCGACTCTATAGACTAAGTAATTTAGATGACTTGTCTATATTAATCAAATCAGCTGGATGATGGCTGAAGTTCTTTTTGTATTACTTAGGGCTAACCTGGGATAACAAAGAAGAGTAGGGAAACAGGAATGAGCAACTTCATGATAAAGCTCTAGCAAGATGATGAGATTGTGCCTTGAGATTCTTATTTTTCTGGTGGCTCTAAAGTCTGAGATCCAGACCAACTGCCTCTCTAAGGGGAGGTGCTTTGGTGAGGATTCACTCTAGAAACCTTGGAGAGAACAAATTATGAGAATCTTTCTCCCAGTGTGGGTCAGCTCTTCTAAACCACTACAGTTGTAAGAGTCAAAAGTTGATGCAAAGCCAAACTCCACGATTATTGCCTAATACATGAACACAAGGAATGTTTGTCAAACATGTTAGGTGACAATTGACTAGTTAGCCACCTGCTCTGAGACAGGCAGGCAGACTGGAAGTGAAACTAATAGAAACAGCAGTTGTCAATGGCGTGGGTGATATGAAAATACTCTGAGAACCATTTGGGGTCAATATCAATGGGCTATGTTTTTCAAAATAATCTCTCTCTTTTTCTCCTTCTCCCTGTCTCCCTACATCTTCTCTCTTTCTTGCAAGTGTCAAGGATCTTAGTGTGTTTGTACTGTGTTGTTCAAAATAGCTTGTTTACTTGCTTTTCTTTCTGTGTAAACACTGGGGCTTGAACTCAGAAACTGAGTACTGTCTCTTAGCTTTTTTGCTCAAGGCTAGTGCTCTAGCACTTGAGCCACAGCTCCACTTCTGGAGCTTTTGGTGATTAATTGGAGATTTTCTTGCCTTGGCTAGCTTCAAACCATAATGCTCATATCTCAGCTAGATCCTGAGCAGCTAGGATAACAGGCATGAGCCACTGGAGCCTGGCTCAAAACAAGCTTTCTGACTCCTAGAAAAACTTAAAGTCCCTGCTTCATAAGATTCAAGGCCAATGAAGGGTGCATATCTGAGGGGAGCAGCTATTACAGCATCCCCAGACCAGAAGGTGTCTCCTGACTTCTGGGTCAGCAGTAGGAACTGTAAACCCAGAGCACTCTGGGAAGATGGCCTTCAATTGTCAAAGGTTTTCCCACTCCATGATTCCAGGCCTGTATATTATTTTTCAACATATGGGGATTTAGGAAGAACATAACTATTGGGCTCAGAAAAGCTAGTGGAAATCCCACATGATTGGCCATCACCAGGAAGGAGGGGTGAACACTGCAGTCTTCTTATCAGAACCTTGAAGAAGGAAAGGCAGTGAGCCATGTCAAAGATTCTTTGACCTTAGAGGGCTTAAACTTTCTAAGAAAATACAAGCATGAAGGAAGGGGAGAGCCTCTTCAGAAGTGCTGATCCTCCTTAGATGGAATCCACGGTGGCTTCAAGAGTAGGAGAATAGAGGGGTCCACAAAGGAGAGACCTTGGGAAGGAGAGAAAGATCAAATCTGGACTTCTGTCCCTCCACTGGAGAAGGGAACTGGGGCTCTAAGAGCTTATCATCTCTTCCAGCCCCAATGGTCCACAATTGTACATTCTGCTCACCCATGAAGCACCAGTTCTTCTTACAGGAAATATAGAATTAACATGCCAAGTAATCTTTTCTTTCACTTAAAGATAGAAAAGCCAGTTGCTGGTGGCTCACACCTATAATCCTAGCAGCCAGCAGTTCAAAGTAATGTGAAGTCTATGAGACTCCTATCTCCAATTAACCACCAGAAAACTGGAAGTGGTATTGTGACTCAAAGTGATAAAGCAATAACCTTGAGTGAAAAAGCTCAGATACAAAGTCTAGGCTCATGACTGATCAAAAAAGAAAAAAGAAAGAAATAGAAAATTAAGACATAGTTGACTGACTGGCTTTCATAAACTACTACTCTCAATGTTACATTTTGTCTAACCACCTTCAGTATGTAGCCTCCCAGAAAACATTTGGGGGGAGGGGGGTCATGGACCTTGAACTCAGGTCCTGGACATTGTCCCTGAGCATTTTTTTTTACATTTTAAAAAGTAGTATTTTATTTTCTTTTATTTTTTATTTTTATTGTGAAAATACCATACAGAGGGGTTACAATTACATGGGCAAGGTAATGAGTACATTTCTTATCAAAC
>NW_012267410.1:940409-940747 GCF_000151885.1 Dipodomys ordii
AACATTATAAGGGAATACTTCTCAAACATTTATGCTAATAAGTTTGAGAACTTGGCAGAAATGGACCTTTTCCTAGCAAAATGGACATGCTGAGACTAAACCAAGATGAGTTAAACCATCTCAACGGGCCTATATCAAGCATTGAAATAGAAACAGCAATAAGAGACCTCCCATCTAAGAAAAGCCCAGGACCAGATGGTTTTACAGCAGAATTCTACAAGGGCTCAAAGCAGAGCTCACACCAATACTCCTCCAACTCTTCAATGAAATTGAAAGAGAAAGCTCACTACCGAACATATTCTATGAAGCCATCATAACCCTCATCCCAAACCAGGCAG
>NW_012267410.1:941417-979344 GCF_000151885.1 Dipodomys ordii
AAAGAAGTGAAGGACCTCTATGACGAAAACTTTAAAAACCTGAAAAAGGAAATCAAAACAGAACTTAGAAAGTGGAAAAACTTCCCATGCTTCTGGATTGGAAGGATCAACATCATGAAAATAGCAATACTTCCCAAGGCTATCTACAAATTCAATGCGATACCTATCAATATTCCAACATTCTTCAAGGAAATAGAAGAGGCTATCCAAAAATTCATATGGAACAATAAAAGACCCTGAATAGAAAAAATGATCCTTAACAAAAAGAACAATGCTGGAAAAATATCAATACCAAATTTCAAACTCTACTACAAAGCCATAGTAATCAAAACTGCTTGGTACTGGCACAAGAACAGACCTCAGGACCAATGGAATAGAATTGAAAACCAAGAAATGAACCTACAGACATATAGCAGTCTAATCTTCAATAACGGTGCTAAAAAAAAATAGAATGGAAGAAAGACAGCCTCTACAGTAAGTGGTGCTGGCAAAATTGGTTAATCACTTGTAGAAAACTAAATCCTTATATATCACCCTGCACTAGAATCGACTCCAAATGGATGGAAGACCTCGGAGTCAAAGCAGACACTCTGAAAACATTGCAGGATGTCCCTGCCCATTTTTGCTTACCGGTAGTGCTCTACCACTTTGAACCACAGGTCCGCTTCCAGTTTTCTGGTGGTTAATTGGAGATAAGATTCTCATACTTTCTTACCAGGCTAGCTTCAAGCCTCAATCCTCAGATCTCAGCTTCCTGAGTAGCTGGGTGTGAGCCACCAATGCCTGGCCATAAAACAGTTTTTAATGGATAGTATTTTAGTCTTGATAAGCTAGAAGGATTACCTTCCATACTTTAACAGTTATACAGATGGTAGAAAAGTCACAGTTCTGAGTTGAGTGGATTTAATCTAAAATGTTGAAGGGCACGTTTGACTCAGAATCCTCAAGTTTGGATAACTTCTTTGAAGTCTTAAAAAGGAAAGAATTAGTTGAAGTTGTTAGAAATGTAAAAACCACTTTACTTTCATTCTTAACAGAATATTTCCAAGGTTACTTTGATCAAACATCAACTCAAGACTGGATGTGATATATTGACCTATAAATATAACTCCTTTGATTTCCACTTTTAAATACAAAAATTAATTTAACATGCTAAGTGGGTACAAAGCTTTAAAAATCAAACTTATTAATAATTTTTATTATAATCACTAAGTACACATGTGTATAAATACATATTTCTGTAGTAAGAAATATTTAATAAGATTTAACATAATATTAGTATTTTTCCAAGTAACAAGAAATTACACAAACAATTTCTGGATTTTTTTCTTAAAAATCACATTATTTTCCTATGTGAAATGTTTTTTTAAAAACGAATATAGTAACATATATTTAGAGTTCATTTATATAGTAACAAATATCAAACAAAATTATAATATTATCTGCTGTGTTTTAAGAAGTGCTTGTTCATCAGAAACAGTTAAGTGTATATTCAATCTGTATAGTCTACAGAAATTGTATCTTTATACAAATGTATCTGGAAATAATGCAAAAAAACATCAAGTAATATTTACTATGCATTACTTACAAAAAGAATAAGGCTCTGAATTCTATAAAGAATAGTTACATTTTAAGGAACTAGTTTTCCGTGTGCTATTTAAATGGAGACAAATCTTTAATATTGGAATGTCAGTCTCTTAGAGAGCAAATTGGGAGGTTTGGAACTTTCTTCCTAAAACAGTATTAAAATACAAAGCAGTTTCTCAAGTAGTAAAAGATTCCTAGTTGATGTTGGTATAATTTGTGGAGGAGAAGGGAAAAAACAAATTGTTTAAATAGGGATACAGGTGGACCCATTGCAACAATGAGATGTACAAGACTTCATATCAAAAAACGAACTACAACTTTGGCGGGAGGTCAGGGAGGATGGGAGGGCAGGGATAGGAAGGGGAAACAAAAGAGGAGGCAACAATGCTTGATAAGAAATGTACTCATTATCTTGCTCATGTAATTGTAACCCCTCTGTTACACAATAAAAAACTTACTAATTAAAAAAATATTCATCATTTGGGGAAGTTAAAATAAGAATGACAATTGTCTCCCAGGTCTGTAGCATGTGGTGAGAATTTAAAACTCCCAACATTTAGAAAGTGAGTCATTCTTGGCTCTGTCATTCCAGACCACATGAAGACAAGTGGTCCTCAGGCTGGACATCTTGTCAGCCTGGCAGAGTGATTTGCAGAACATGGGGATCCTGTATAACCGATGGCCTGTGATGTGCTGAGAGACCCATATATCAACTATGGACAATAGATTTGGGACTTCCCAACTTAGCAGAGACACCTTGTGCAAAGATTTCAAATGAACAGCTAAGACCAAGTCTGCAAGAAGCCTTTGAAAGATGCCCTAATTAAATCATTTTGAAAAGAATGACTCAGTGTAATAATTAAACTAATTCCTTTTTTGTTCATGAGAATAGGGAGGGCCTACAGCATTTTTGTTGACTTGTATCAAATAAGTAGTCACTGAAATTCATTGTATCACATTCAGGATAAGTAATAACATTCCAGAGAGTCAAGCATAATTCTGGAGTTTTCTGATAGAATCAGAAAGACCACTTATTTGTGGAGGAAATGTTCCAAGACACACAGTGGATACCTGAAACCTTGAACAGTACCAAACCCTACACATAAATCCTACATACATGCACCCATACATTTCTCCATACATATACCCCATGATAAAGTTGAATTTATATGTTAAACACATTAAACAATGACAAGTAATAACCAAATGGAGCAATGATAACAATAAACTATAAAGAAATTTACTCCAAGCTTATGAATTGCTTACTTTTGGAATTTTCCATTTAATATATTTTGCCTATGTACTGTTACTGGGACTTGAACTCAGCACCTGAGTCCTGTCCCTTAGCATTTTCCACTCAAGGTTAAAGCTCTGTCACTTGAGCCACAGCTCTACTTATGGATTTTTCTGGTAGCTAATTGAAGGTAAGACTCATGGACTTTCCTTCATGAACTGGCTTTGAACCATGATCTTCTGGTCTCAGCCTCCTGATAGCTAGGATTATAGGGGTGAGCCACTGGTGCCTGGCTCCATTTAATATATTTGACTGCAACTGATAATAGACAGCAAAACTGTTTGTCAGAGAGCTACTGTGTTAGTTTCTCATTTCTGCAGCTCACACTGAGATTTCTTTTTGGTTTTGCCTGGCAAGTAACTGAATTGTCAAGGGAAATTCCAAGATGTAAAATGTCCAGGGACTAATTCTGGATTAATGCTCATGCTTGTTCTTGTGGACAAAGTTCAGTGGTCTTGTGCTCGAGTATGCTGCTCCTCAAAGCCATCAGGTCCTTCTCCAAGATGCTCAGACACCACTGGTCATATGCCTCAGGTGGCATGCATGTGTTGCTTCTTTCTTGGTAGGAATAACAGAATCTACTAAGGGATTTTTTTCCTCACCTCTAAGGTTAGGCCTTTTGCATCACTATTTCTTTTATCTACAACATTATTCTCCTCTGTGTCCACAATAGTTTCACCTCAAATATTCTTTTGAGTCCATTCTTATTTTTAATCAATTACAACCAGGTGGGTATGCTGGTGGGCACCTGTAGCGGAAATACTTGGGAGGTGGAGCCAGGCGGCTCAATTGAGCCTCCAGCTTTGAAAGCAGCCTGGGCAACACTGAGAGATTCTGTCTCAGAAAATATATATAACCATTTTTGTTTTCTTATGCCTACTCTCTACTCTGACCTACTTTTTTCTTTAGTTGATGCAAAGTTTTTAACTCAGAGCCTTCATCTTACTGGGCTGGTGCTCTTTTGATTGAACCATACCTCCAGCCCTGTTTTTATTTTTCTGGTTCTTTCAAAGATGGAGTCTAGCAAACTTTTCTTCCCCAGACTGACCTTGAACTTGAATCTTCTAGCTCTCAGCTTCCTGAGGTTGCTAGAATTACAGGCTTTGACTTATTTTTATTATTTTTATTTTTAAAAAATTTTTTTCATCCCTCCCCCACAGTATAACCCCTGCTTTCACTATATTTGATGTCAGTATAACTTGTGGAGGAGATGGGGAAAAACAAGTTGTTTAAGGATACAGGTGGACCTGTTGCAACAATGAGAAGTACAAGTTGTCATGTCCAAAATGAGCTTTACAACATTGGTGCGGGGGGGGGGGAAGGAGAAGGATTGGGATTGGGGGGAAGGGGGGAGGCTGGGAAGGGATGTGAAGGGTAAACAAAGGAGGAGGCTGCAATGCTTGGTAAGAAATGTACGCATTATCCTGCCCATGCAATTGTAACCCCTCTGTACAGTATGTTCACAAATAAAATTAAATTAAAAAATTTTTTTTTGTCGGTCATGGGGCCTGAACTCTGGGCCTGGGCGTTGTCCCTCAGCTCTTCAGCTCAAGGCTAGTGCTCTGCCACTTGAGCCACAGTGCCACTTCCTGCCTTTTCTGCTTATGCGGTGCTGAGGAATCGAACCCATGGCTTCATGCATGCAAGGCAAGCACTCTTCCACTGAGCCACCTTCCCAGCCCCTTGACCTATTTTTAAAAAGTGTTCTCTTTACTTTCTAACATAACACTTCAAGGGCATTTTTGTTCTGTTTATTATGGTTGTTTGCCATCACTCCTCATCTAAAACGACAACAGGATTTTGTGTCTGTCCTGACAAATTCAGAATGCTTGCCGTACTGTCATTCACAGGGTGAGCTCTTGCCCAACAATTGCTAAATTGAGTGTAAAGATGGATCCCTTTAGAGAGGTTTGAACTCCATAGCTCTTTTCTTAGGAAAGGGGGAACCTGGGTTCCATAAAAAACTCAAATCTAGAAAGCCCATGTGAATACGCTCACTTCTTCTCCTGCATACTGCAGACTTGCCTAGCTCCCAACATCAGGCACAACTGTTGAAGTCTATTTTGTAACAGGCCAAATTGAGAAATTAAGTATGACTTGGGCTAGTCATCCCCTCCCCTCCACTAAAGCCTAATCTTAGTACATTATTTTTACTTTGTTTTTTATTATACTATGTTATTTTTTTCTTTTTAGTTTTTCATATTATATTTTATAATATAATTATATTTTTATTATAAAAGTGATATATATATATATATAGGGGTTACAATTATGTAAGTCAGGCAATGAATACATTTCTTTTTGGCCAATGTCTTCCCTTCCCTTGCTCCCTCCCATCCCCACCCACAAGTTGTATAGTTCATTTTCAACATAATGTCTAGTGAGCTCCACTGCTGTATTTGTTCATCCTTTGTCCCTCCATTTCTATGGCCCCCCCTTGCCCTCCCAAAGACATATAAATGAACAAAGGGAAATGAAAACAAAAACAGCAACAATAAGGGAAAAGAACTCTTGTTTCCATTTCTTGGAGTTCATTTTGATAAATATTATTTTATATGATCAGATGCACATTGCATCTTTGTGTTCCTCTCCTAAGACATGTTATTCTTGATCCAGAATTAAACATGTACACAATTTCCACAATGGTTGCTTGCTCCATTTCCCTTCTTAGGTTACATAGTTTTGAAATTCATGAAATAAATTAAATATGCAATAGATGATTAGTATCTCCCTAGTTCCTTTGAAAAGGGCAACCTCTCCTGGGGTCTTGTCTCATTATCTTCCTGAGAGGAAGGAGAGTTATCGCTAAGGAAATCTACACTCTTCTTTTTGCAGGCTGGGGCTCCAACTTGTATGATCCTAGGGATGTTGGTGGTCTCAGACAAATGGAACTAAATTTATTTAAAGTCACATACAGAAAAAAAGCCAGAAATTTTGTAGCTTTATAGAAAGTTACCCACAACCTTCAACAACATGCTCATTAACCCCAGCACGTTAATTTTGGCGGATCATTTTAAAATTCTTAATTCAAACCAAGGATAATAAATGGTGTGTTTGCATCTCATTTTCTACACCTGGGAAACTGAAGTGAAAGTCATCACTTGTCATGTTACAAAAGCAGACTTGGTAAGTAGAGAAGATGATATTAAAACTTTATTATCAGAAATGTCTGTTTTTTAAAAATAGATCTTAAAAGCAGATTGTTATCCATGTGCAAAGACTTCCAGACTCCATTCCTTCCATCCAGCCACTCAGTCTTGGATACAGCAGCACAGTGTGGAGCACACAGGGGTGAATAAAGCAGACACTGTTCTTGTTCAGCTAGAGCAACTTGGGGACACACTAGACAAAGTGATGCCAGCTAATTGCATGCATGATTTCAGGTTGGGATAAATTCAGTTGAAGGCATTTCAGGGAACAGGAGCTACTTGGCATCAGAGTTAGAATTCAGGGGTTAGAGCTGAATATCTTACACATACAACACACACACAACTGCTCATAAGTACACACACAAAACAGGGGCTGCATCCACATAGGTCATATTCACACACATAAAACATCTACAGTCAACACATGTGAATCATGCACACAGGCAGCTGATGTACATACCATACATCCATACAAAATGTCACACAAAAGTACCCATAAGTACCCATACACAAACATATATAACAGAGAAATATAACATTCCCTACATAAAACACATATCAACACAAATGATATACACATAGAAAATTATACATGCATATAACCTACCCATAAGAATACTCACATACACAAAGTCTACACAAGATATACAACATTCACAAACATAAAACATCACAATCAACATGTGCAAATCACATACAAACACACATATACATGACACATACAAATACATGCATGTACATGTGAGCCTTTTGAGAATGCCAGATTTGTTGTGACTTTTATCTTATCTCTCTGAGAAGATGGCTTTCTAGAAACCTCTAGAATGATTGAGGCCTCGTAGCTTTGTTCTCCATGTAGGTTACTCACGAAGCCACAGTGCTTACCTGCTGGGGGACTTAATCCCTCATGGCTTTCCTTGGGCACTCCTCATGCAGCTGCAGGAGCTGGAAGAGGACCCTAGAATTCTCACAGCACAGGAGCAAGGAATAGGAAAGAGGCCAGAGGGGTGGGAAGCCTTGGCTTGAGCTGAGTGAAGACAGGGTCCTCCTCCCAGACAGCATGGGAGAATGGAGGGGGGTCCCCTGATGAACTGAGTGCTAACACAGGGGCTGCTGGAAGGGCTCTCACTGCAGACAAAGCTGAAGACATTCCATAAAGGAAACCTTCCACCTCAGTCACCCCCAGTATCCTTTTACTGTTCCATATCTCCTTTTGGATTTCGAGCCTATTAAATAGTTGACATTCACAAAATTTGTAAATATTTCCAATTAGTAAACATGTGAGACAGAAACGGAGTCTTCCATGACTACTCTCAGGCATGAGGTGCTGTGCAGAATTGTACTAGCTGCATGTTGTTTGTTTGTATGTGTGTGAACATGCATGTGTGTGCGTGCGCACATGCCTGTGCATGTACTGGTCCTGGGGCTTGAACTCAAGGCCTGGGTGCTGTCCCTGAACTTCTCTGGCTCAAGGCTAGCCACAGTGCCACTTCCATTTTTTTAATTAATTAATTTATTTTTTATTTGTGAACATACTGTACAGAGGGGTTACAATTACATGGGCAGGATAATGCGTACATTTCTTACCAAGCATTGTAGCCTCCTCCTTTGGTTTACCCTTCACATCCCTTCCCAGCCTCCCCCCTCCCCCCCAATCCATTTTTTTTTCTGAGTAGCTTATTTGAGCTAAGAGTCCCATGAACTTTCCTGCCTCCGCTGGCTTTGAACCACACTCCTCAGATCTCAGCCTCCTGAGCAGCTAGAATTACAGGTATGAGCCACCAGTGCCAGGCTCCCAGCTGTACTTTTATCTGACCAATGTAATCACCGACACTTGAGCTGTGATGTCAAAATGGGATCCGAATTTTCCAGCTCCATTGGAATCTCCCATCACCACCACCATCAGATACTCAATCTGTAATAGCCCAGAACAGTGTTACACATCACGAGGTTGTATGCAACTGTTTGGACCATGTGAACAGATTGTAGACTCTGCTGTGCTATTTTGGTTGAGTGGAAACAGTGGTATTTTATAAAAGAAGCATCTATAAACAAAGCTGAGTATTTCTAATTTACTAGCTGAGCAAGGATATAGGTAGTATATGGGGGGATCACAAGAGATATTGTTGGTAAACTGAGGCCTGAGTGTGAGAAAGGCATTAGAGCCTCCTTGTTGGGTACAGGGAGAAATATGAGGCCATGACTAAAGCTCCTATGAACTTGAAGAAGGGATTCCACTTTTCCCAAACAAAATGAGAAACCATGGAAGGCAGGGCAGGGCAGACTAGAGGTGGAAGGACACCAGCGTAGACCATGAGGGAGATTACAAGACAGGCCCCAAATTTCTGCCCTGAGGAAATGAATGGGTGGCTCCTATATGTCATGGTCAAGATGCACACACACACACACACACCACACATACATACACGCACATACCACACACACACACACACACACACACACTTTGAATTATTTAAAATACTTTGTTTCCCTGTTAAAAATGTATAGCCATAGTGAAGTTCTACCTGTGTGGAGCCAGTCTGTGTGTTCTAGCAGACAAGAAGAGTTTTAAATTTCCTAGTATTTTCAGAACTAATTTAATAGCAACATGCCTGATTATATTTTAACACTAAGATATACTTCATAAAGTATATATATATATACATATATATGTATATATATAATATACATATATGTATATATATATATGTATTTTTAAAACCATACATGTGACCAAATGGATCCAAACACTCCTGTTACTGCTACCTCCAGGACATGATTGGAGAAAACAAAAATAATCTCAATTTTTCCACAGACCACATAGATCACTTGTTAGTAATTTCATTGAGATTCAAAACGAGCTATTCACTCCTCGGGAGGCTGAGATCTGAGAATCTGCTGGTCTGGGTAGAAAACTCTGTGAGACTTTTATCTATAATTAATCAGCAAAAGCTTCAAGTGGAGCTGTGGTTCCAGTGGTAGAACTTAGGCTTTGAACAAAAAAGTCAAATGAGAGCACAAGGCCTTGAGTTCAAGTTCCAATACTATTAAAAAAAGAACCTCAATATTATAGAGCTTCCAAATAAAGGGCTTATGATTAGCTATAGTAATGCTGTTTCTCCCCCCAAAACTTTAATGTTTAGGTACATTGAACTATTTTTGAAATTCCTAGTATATATCACAAAATTTAAAAGGTACCTATATCCCTACCAAATGTACATTTGACACTAAAAAATTTTTAAATGAACTGTCTTCAAGTTACTTAGCTAGCATGTGGCCTATGAGGAGAATTTTGAGAAGTGAAAATCCATGAATTGTTTCAAATGCATTAAAAAAATTCTGGATGCCAGTGGCTCATGTCTATAATCCTAGCTACTCAGGAAGCTGAGATCTGAGGATTAAAAGCCAGCCTGGGAAGGAAAACCCACAAGAATCTTATCTCTGATTAAATGCCACTGTGGCTCAAGTGGTTGAATGCTAGATTTGAGCAACAAAGCTCAGGGACAGGCTCTGAGTTCAAGTCTTAGCACCTGAAAAAAAAAAGACTGCACATGTTGAATTGAATAACTAATGAAGTTGATGGATTATATTTTGCAACATTGATAAATACCTGGCTGCATTCATTTTCCTTTATTTGTTGTTGTTTGAAATCACAGCTTAGATCCAAGAGCTGTGGATTTAATCTGCTGTTCCTGGGATTGTGACCTTGGGTTGTTTATAGAAGTCCTCTGGACCTCAATTCACAATCTGTAAAATGAGGGTCACACCACGGTTAATCCCAAGCTGTAAATTTGAAATACAAAAAGTTTGCAAACAGAGTTTATTGGGAAAAAGTTGGCCAGATCCAGCAAGGGTTGTTTGTTCTGTTTATTTATCCTGGTGAATATCCTGTGAATACAGAGCTACTAGGCTGTTTATTATGTGGGACTATTTCCATTCCAAAATCAGCAGGATTCTGAAGTCTGAGACCTATCTTGTGCCAAAGATTTTCCAGTAAGGAATTTGAGACCATGAGCTGAAAGAGGGGGAGGAGAAGGCAGCATTGTGGAAGTTCTCAGTACTTTACTCAGGGCCTAGCAGCGGCGCCCAGACACATCCAAGAGGCTCTCTGTTGCCCATCTCTCCTGTAGCAGAATTGTGGACAGCTTCCTTTAAAAAAAAAACAGAGACCTGTTGGGGCTGGAGGCTCACATCTGTAGTCCCAGCTACTCCAGAGGTTGAGATGTAAGGATCACAGTTTGAAGCCAGCCAGGGATAGTCAAGTTCCTGAGACTCTTATCTCCAAGTAACCATGAGAAATCCGGAAGTGTCCAGACAGTCTGACATGGCGTCTCTTGATGACACTGAGTTAGTCACACCAAATGATTGACCTAGAACATCTGGGTTAGTGCAAATGTCCCCCATGATGATCACACAATGATGAAATCAACCTACAGTTAACTGATACGTTAATCCTAAGAAACATATCCCTTCTTTCCTGTACACCTTTGTTTCTGATCACTAGTATCTTTGTACCTAGAAACTTCCTTGAGAGTGACCGGTATAGTACAGGTATTCAGACCATGTTAAATAGCAGTGTTCCATGTACCCTTGGGATGAGCTTCTGGAGCCTCCATGTAGTCCTAAAGGAAATGACAGCACTGTGCAGTTACCATGGTGGACAGTTGAGATGAAAGTAGCAATTCAGCAGTACAGCTCCAGGGATGTGAGTTGTTTTGGTATGGAATAAAAAGGGAAATTCATTCCCAGCTACAAAGCTGTAATTTGGAATACAGCAATAGGAAAAGCAGCATGTAAAAGGCTACTGAAAGGTGAGTGCACTCATGTAGTCAAAATGACATCATCTCTAGAAAGTATTTAGCAGGAAGACTCCCTTCTGAGTTACTCATCATCAGAGCCACTTGTCAGGTATACTTGATGTAGCCCAACCTGGAAATAGTCATCTGACCAAAGGATCATTAGACTCATGACTACTATGGCTAGTTTTTGCAGTGCTGGGATGGATCCCAGGGCCTCAAACATGCTAGTTTACCTTCTACCCCTGAGCTCCCACCCCTATCACCCTAGCTATTTCTACAGGGAGCTCAAATATATTAACCATTCTGGAAGTTTTAGGGACACATCATTAAATAGTCCCTGTTTCTTAAGTTCCATAGAAATGGAACCATCACCGTTGTGGGTCCTCATGATGATCTTGACCAGGTGTCAGAGCCAGTTGTGATTTTCCCTGCACTAAATTTCTTCCTGAGTCAGTTCCTCAGGTCATGGCCCAATGGCGTTGGCCTATAAAGACTTGGGGTGGTATCTGTGTACATGTATCTGGCTCTGCACACTCTCCTCCATGGGGTCTTTTGGCCATACTCTGGAATATGTTTTTTATATGAGGCCCTCACTACGCCCTTCCACTACACCCAGGAGCACTTCTCCTGGGGTGCACTTCATAGATTGAGTTTGCTTGGAATGTAGTAAGAGCATAGTTGTGGAGTTGTGCCATTGGGTTGGGATGAGGAAAAAATGGCAGAGGGAGACATGAGAGGCTAGAAAGCACAGTTTCCACAACTGTTTCTATTGGACAAAACAAAAGATGTTTCTCTGTGTGCATGTGTACCATATTTTGCCTGATCAGCAGTAGAGTTATAGTTCCTGTAGAGGTTCTGCACTGTTCTATTTCAGAGTATACATGGGCATACTGTGTAGAACCTCTGCCCAGACCTGCTCACTCTGTTCCCTTTTTAAAAATGTATTTCTTACTGTCAAGGTGATGTGCAGAGGTGTTCCAGTTACATAAGTAAAGTAATAAGTACATTTCTTCTCATTTTTCTCTTACTTTCCCTCCTTCCATCCTCCCTCCCAAGTTGTATAGATTATTTCCAACATACTGCCTTGTGAATATTGCTGTTCCATTGATTCTCCTCTTGTCCTTTGTCTCACTCTGTTCTCTTTTCACTGCTGAGATCCTGCAGCAGAGACTGAGGGTAGAACACAGGCTTCTGCCACTTGCCTTCCATGGCACCTGTGACCTGAGCTGCCACCACACACCAGGGGAAGTGCATATACAGGGGAAGCACTACTATATGCAGTTTAACCAGTTGTAATATTAATACACTTACTAATAGTGATATTAACTACTTCATCTTTTCTGTCTTTGCTGCCCATAGGAAGATGTTTAGGACATGCTTAGCCTTCTGGTGATTTTCTATGGAAATGTAGGTCTTTGGAAGCACAGTTAGCTCATACATATGTTAATGTGCACTAGGTACCTCACATGGTGCATTTGCATACGCTAATGATGTGGGTAGAGTTATTGGGATGCATATCTTCCCTTCTTGCATATATTCTTACCGTGTGAGTCACAATTACTTCAGACAAGCTGCTCTCCTAGCTACAATGCTAATGCTCTTACAGAAGTCTCAGTTCTAAGATAAGTCACTGCCCTGTGACCCACTGGATGGAATCTAACCACCTCTATTTTCCAGACCAACTTCTAGTAGGCTTCTCATTGGTTTCTGCCCATGGGAAACCCTAGCGTGAAGCAAGCAAGAACATCTCTATCCCTTCTCAGCAGTATAGTGTATGGCTGGAGATCAAGCCTCTCACAAAGGCAAGCTGCACCATGCTCCTCATGTGCTGTCTCTTCCCTTCCTCAGAGTCCTGAGCACCAGCCACCCAGAGCTATCCACCAGACTCCTAGTCCCAGCTCATGGTACCACTACATCATACCTCCTCTTCTCTCAATCTTAGGATAGGAGATGCTTCTGAAGTTCCTACCCTGGTAATGTCAACATTGCCTGCTTGCTCTGTCTCAGTTCTTTCATTCCTATGATCCTGTGCTGCATCCTCTGGGTTTGCATTATCTAGGTTTGCTTCTCCTTTTCTGAGTCAGTTCTGACATGCTACCAAGTAGATTTTTGTGAAGTCAAACATTGATTTTGCACAAGCCAGGCTTTGTATCAGGAGATAAGCCTTTAGATATAAAGAGCTAAATGTTGTAAAATACTGAATACACAAACCAGCCATGGCCAGACAATATAAACAAACAATTTGAACCACTAGCTGCCCAACCATTCAAGAGGGCCAACTTACTACAGTGAATATCTGCAGTGAATATCTCAGAAATCCACCCCACTATCTCTAGAGACAATTCAACCATCCAAACAGTAGCCCCTGTAAAAACTGCCTAAGCAAACACCTGATTAGCTGCAAGTTCTCTAATTTTTCTTCCCAATTCTAATTTCGAACTAGATTAAAAGCTTCATATTGCCTCCTCCCCACATTACCCACAACAAACCACACAGTAGGCCCCATTTTTAGTGAAGTGATTATAGCTTTTCTACTCCATTAACCTCCAAATAGGACTCACTCTACTGCCTTCTCTTTTCTGCTCTATGAGCTCCCACTTTTCTACTTGCCTTTGAGTCTTGGCTAAAACGTAAAACATAGTGGCCAATTTTCTTGCTCTACAAGCTCCAAATAAATAGCTCCCACTTGTTCTTATTTGGATGATCTTTGTTGCCATAGTTGAAACCATAATATTTATGGCCAAGTTCATGGAACAGAGAAGAGTGTGAGTGAAGCTGTAATTATTTTCCCCGTGAAAAGGAGATCAGAGTTGCAATGGAGTGACATGAGTAGGCAGTAGACAATGGGGAACATCCTCTCTTTGCTCATTCTAAGGCAAACCTACTGAGGGATATACTGAAAATTCTAGGTGCATTTGGTTTGACTACTTTCTGTTTTGCCAGGAAGTAGCCTTGTAGCCCTACCTAGGCAGCTGCAAATTTCAGAGTGGAGTCCTATATCCAAGATGGCGACTGTTAAAGTTCATTGTGAACCTAACAGAAGTTCATTAAGGAAGCCTCTTTCTTCTGGTGGAGGTAGTAATGGAAGTACAAAGTAGCACTATCCTGTGGAGCCCAGGAATCTTTAAGGTGAGCCACAGGGGCATGAACACCAGTGCAGACAGTACCAAGGTCAGGATAGATGAGTTGTAGTGGCTAGCAGAATACTACTCTGATACCTTCTGATGCCTATACACATTACCCCAGGAGCATAATCTACCCAGGGTCAGCAGAAGAGAAAACAAGGACCAGTAAGTATCACGAGTTAGCTTCAATTTCAATTTCAGTAAGTTCTATTTTCATTCACAAGTACAATGTGCTAGTATTGTCTACTCTGAAATTTTCTTTTTCTACCTCCATTCTTCCAAACATTCCCACAACTCCACAATTATAAACATGTTCTCTCTTTTCTCTCTCCCCTACCTCTCTCGTTTTCTCTCTCTCTGTAGGTATATGTGGGTGCGAACATAAATGCAGGTGTCTGAATATGAATGTCATATCTCTCATGTCTAGCCTCTACAATGAGAGAAAACATAAAACCTTTGTCCTTCTAAATCTGGCATACATTGCTTGACATGATGATGTACAGACTCATTCACTTCCTATTATATCCAAATAATAATAATAATTTGACTTCTTATTTCTTTCTTATTTATATCCCCTTTATTTTTTCACTTGTATTATTGCTCTGACTAGAAACTTCTAGAGTTATTGAGTGGAAAAAGTGGCCATTTTTGTCTTGTTCTTGACTGTAGAGGAAATGATTCATTTTTCTCTATTTACTATGATGCTAACTATAGGTCTCTCATATATAGCCTTTATGATGATGAGAAACATTCATTTTATTCCTAGTTTCTTCAGAGCTTTATCATAAAAGGATGTTTAGTTTTGTCAAAGGCTTGTTCTACATGAATTGAGATAATCATGATTCTTTGTGTTTATGTGCTGTATGGCATTTATTGACTTACATATGTTGATCTAGCTTTAAAACCAACTTAAACCAACTTGATCATGGTATATACTAGTTTTTATGTGTAATTGAATTTTATTGAGAATTTTTGTGTCTATGTTCATCATAGAGATTCGTCTATAATTTTTTTTGGTCAGTTGTGGAACTTGAACTCAGAATTGGGCACTATCCCTGAGCTCTTTTTGCTAGTATCCTACCACTCTGAGCCACAGCTCCACCTCTGGTTTTCTTGTGGTTAATTGGAGATGAGAGTCTCAGAGACTTTCTTGCCCAGGTTTGTTTGAACCATAATCCTCAGATCTCAGCCTCCTGGGTAGCTAGGATTACAAGAGTGAGCCATCAGGGCCTGGCTCTATTCTATAATACTTTTGTGTGTGTAGGTCCAGGTCTGGTTTTTAGAATGGGTTCATAGAGTAAGTTTAATAGTGTTCTTTCATTTTCTATTTTATGGAAAAAATTTCTATTTTATGGAGAAGAACTGTTAGTTTTTTCAGAGGTCTAATAGAATTTAGCTGTGAATCTCTCAGGATATAGGCTTTTCTTTGTTGGGAGAAAATTACAGCTTCTTTCTCATTGCTTGTTTATATATAAAATTGAATGGTGGGTCCAGTGCATCTAGAAATGTTTCCATTTCTTCTAGAATATCCAGTTATTTGAACATAGGTTTTCAAAAATATTTCCTCATGATCTTCTAGATTCTACTGGTTGTTATTATATCCCCATTTGGATCTCTAATTTTGTTTGTGTCTTTTCCCTTTTTATTTTGGTCAGATTGGCTAGAAATTTATCAATATTATTTATCTTTTCAAAGGCTGATTTTTTTGTATTTTTTAATCTCTAGTTCATTGATTTCTGCCTGGATCTTTATTATTTCTTTCCATCTGCTAAATTTGGATTTGACTAGTTCTTGTTTTGTACAAAGATGTACCAGTAGACTATTTTGGGGGGAACTATTTTTGTGATGTAAATGTTCAGCTATAAACTTTCCTCTTAATAGTCTTTTCTGTGTCCCAAAGATTTTGGCAGGTTATCTCATTTTTTTCATTACGTTCTAGGAAGTTTTGGATTTTCCCACTTACTTCTTCAACGACCCACTCATTCAACAATATGTTGTTTAGTCTCAGTGTATTTGGGGTTTTTCTGAACTCCTTTTTGTTATTGAATTCTAGTTTTATTCCATTGTAATTTGGTAGAAATTAGGGAGTTATTTCAATTTTCTTATATTTGGTAACACTTGCTTCCTATCCTAAAATATCTAGTTTAGAGAAATTACCATGTGCTAGGGAGAATGTTTATTGTGTAGCAGTTGGTTGTATAACTTTGTTATCTTATGGTCCCTATTAGTGAGAGTAAACTTTTAATTCTCCCTCTCTCATGTTTATTCCATTGTAATCTAATAAAGTACAGAATTAGTAGTGTTAAAGAGGTTGGATGTACCAATGTTTGGCATATAGATATTAGCAATCATTATTTCCTCCTGATTCTTTTTTTTATTAGTATGGAATTATCTTTGTTTCTTCTGCTTTTGGTTTGAAGTCCACTTTATCACTTAATCAGATATGAATATAGCTTTTTCTACCTGCTTTCAGGGTTTATATTTTTGGTAGATCTTTTTCCACCCTTTTACTCTAAACCAATATTTCTTTTTGTCAGTAAGATGTGCTTCTTGTAGACAACAAAGAGTTGGGTCATGATTGTTAATACAGGTCAGCATTTCATGTTTTTTGATTGGAGAATTGAGACCTTTAATGTTCAATGTTATTGAAACATATACAGAACTCTATTTCATTATTTTTATAGGGTTTGGTTCTTTCCTACTTTTTATTTTCTTATCTGCCCATCTGGTGGAATTTTTTCTCTCATTTTTATGTTAATGTTTATCTTTCTCTTCTGTGTGAAGGATACCCTTGAGTATCTTCTATAGTTCTGCCTAAGGGTCATAAATTACATACATTTTTGTTTATAATGGGAAAATCGTATTTGTCACTAAGTTGTAAAAGTTCACTTTGCTGGGTAAATTAATCTAAGTTGACATTTATTTACTTTCAGCATTCCAAATACATAATTTCATGCCCTCCTTGTGCTGTTAAGGTTTCTGGTGGGAAATCTGTTCTCTGATGGGCTTTACCATTGTATGTGACTTGTTGCTTCTCTTTTATACCTTCCAATATTCTGTCATTCTGCTCATTCAATATTTTAAATATACAATATGTAATATATATTATAATTATATATTATATTTTAATGTGTCTTACCAAAGTTCTTTTCTGATATTTAGTGTTCTAAAAAATTTATATGACAATTTGTTTTCCAAGATTTGGGAAATTTTCTTTTGCTATTTACTAAGTGTTTTTGTTTTTGTTTTGTTAGTCATGGGGCCTGAACTCTGGGGCCTGGGCATTGTCCCTCAGCTCTTCTGCTCAAGGCTAGCGCTCTACCATTTGAACCACAGCGCCACTTCCAGCTTTTTCTACTTATGTGGAGCTGAGGAATCAAACACATAGCCTCATGCATGCAAGGCAAGCACTCTACCACGGAGCCACCTTCCCAGCCTTAAATATGCTTTTTAATCAAGCAGAGCTTATACTTTTTCCAATGTTTTGTGTGCTCTGCCCTTACTGCATTTTTTTCCTGCTTTATTATCTGTTCTAACACTTCTATCTTGTCCTCAGTTCCTGATACTTTATCTTCAACCTGATATACTGTACTGAAGAGACTTCCCAAAGTTTTAAAATTGACTTTTTGAGCTATTTATTTCAAGAATTTGTTTGATTCTTTCTCAGGATTTCTGTCCCTTTACAGAATTCCTTTTATACATTCTGCATTATTTCCCTTACATTGTTTATATTTCCTTTGAGTTCTTTCAGATATTTATTTGTATTCTGTTTGAGCTCATTCTTGTTTTGATACATATCCTTTTTCATTTCATTGATCATTGTTCTTCTGATTTGCTTTTGATTCTTTTTGGGTTTTCTTCTTCACTATCCTTAGTATCCATTACTGTGTGGTTCTTGGACTTTAGAGGTATGAGATCTTGATTTTTCATATTTCTTGTGTTCTTGCATTGAGATTTGTACATGAGGCTAGTTCGTTGCTTGCAAGTCTTAATCACCTATATATAGTCTTGCAGCTGAAGTGTTTTTAATGTTTAAATAGGTCTTTGTAGTAGGAAGGATGCAGTGTAGTTCCTCTTCTCTGGACTGGGAGACAGATCAGCATCCAAACTTTACCTATGTGGTCAGATCGCTAGTTGTGGTGCCCAGGACCACTCCTGAAGTGGAGACTAGCTAGCACCTCTTGTACTTTCTTATGCATGGGTTGGTAAATTGAGGACAGGATGGGTCAAGAGACAGTTGCCCCACATCTGTGCTGTTGCTGTTCCCAACCTAGAACTTTTCCTTCTTGTTGTACTAAAAGCTACTGCTGATTGTGAAGTGCTTTTTAGTGCATGTGCCAGCCAAATTCCTATTAGGCCTTCTAGTTTGTACTGCTGTGGCAACACAAACACAGTACTGTTCCACAGTAATTCTCAGGCAATGAGACCCGCTCAAGTCTCATTCAGAGATACAGTCTCAAGGACTTTTCTGCCTTGGCTAGCTTCAAATCTTGGTCCTCAGGATCTCAGTCTCCGGAGTAGCTAACATTACAGACGTGAGCCTCTAGCACATAGCTCTAGCCTTCCAATTTTCACTTTAGGGAGGGAACATTAATATCTACCAGGTTCAACACTGATATAAATTAATTGCTTAGAAATTGTTGCACAGTGAACGGTCCACAACTGATTCTTTTAGTTGTTGCAAAATTTCAGATACTGGTTATATAACAATAATATATAATAGGATTTCGATAGTGGAATTTTATTACTACACAGATCCTTGTGTACCATCTAGAACTATCATTTTGTATTATAGATTAAAAACAAGACTCCCAAAGAATAATTGCCCAAACTAATGTAGATATTTAAATTTTAAATATTGGCAAAGTAACTAAACCAGGTTTTGAATACTACTATTAGATTTCTGTGTCTAGTAGGCCACTTTCTACCCAGTAATTGTGAAACCTTGAGTTCAAACCCTGGCATACTGGCAAAAAAATGTCCAAGTGACTTTAGAGAATCTGACTCCAATTTTTTTCTCCTCTCCAACAAATGCACTAGTACTTACATTGGCCTCTGTTTGCATGATAGTATTTTTAAAACATGAAATTAGAATACAATTTCTATGCAGTACATTGAGTCACTCCATTTTTGATCCTTAAAATTGAGAGTCATACTATCTGTGTCAATGATTTTCTGTAATTATATGGTTTTTGCCTTGGAGTTTTAATAACAAAGTTAAGGCAAAAATTTTTATGTGATTATGATATTTTTAGCATGAAATTCATGTAGATTTGAAAAGTTGCCTTTAAAACTATGTTAAATTTTGGATCTCAGAGATTTTTGTTAAAATGCATTCTGTATCTATTCCATGGTTGAATTAAATCATGGCACTCCTTCTGGGTGCTAGAACCTTACTCCTGAGATTTGAGGATAGCTGCTCAAAACGAACCCAGGCATAAAAGTCCAGGATACTCTTATCTCAAGTTAACCAGCAAAAAGGCAAAAGTAGAGCTTTGGTTCAAATGTTAAGTGCCAGCATTGAGTGAAAAAGCTTAGGGACAGTGTCCATGCTCTCAGTTCAAGTCCCTAGTACCTGCCTAAAAAGTGGAAGTCCTTTTAAGGTGTCCTTTGTGGGAAATATGGAAAGAAATGTATGAAGACAATTTTTTTGTTATTTTGTGAGCTATACATATTTCCAAACATTTACTTACATGCTTACACAAAAGACAGATACTTACTTGATTTTTAAATTTTATACTAAATTTTACAGAAAAAACATAACATGCTATAAAAACATTCACTGAACCTCTGGCTAAAAGGCAATGTATCTTTGAAAAAAATGTTATGTTAAATGAGAGAATATAGACATCAAGATGAACTGTTTGCCTCTGCTTAGGATCATGCCACGGGCCAATAGAAATGTTTATTTCAGGGGTGTTTGTAGGGGGTTGTGTGCTGGGGAATCAAACAAAGAGCCTTATGTAACCTAGACTATTACTCTACCATGGAGTCACATCCCAAGCCCCTGGCTTTCTTGAGACAAGGTTATCACTATGTGGCTTCAAACTCATAATCCCTCTGTCTTCTACTCCCCAGTGTTGGGATTACAAGTGTGTGTTACCATGCTCAGTCAAAATTCCCTTTATAGCTCTAAGGTCTCCACAAGACTTCTTCTAAATATTAAGCTTTGCATCTAAGCTCCACCAAGCACATTGACTCATACCTGTAATCCTAACTACTCAGGAGGCTCAGACTTGCAAGAGAATGGTTCAAAGCCAGCCTAGGCAGAAAAGTCTGAAGGACCCTACCTCTAATTAATCAACAAAATACCAGACTGAAGGTATAGCTCAACTGGTAGAGTGACACCTGTGATCAAGAAAGCTAAGAGGACAGCACAAGACCTAGTACTAGCACACATACACCAAAATATTTGCACCCAAGGATATATCTCCATTATTCAGTTTTCAAACTATGGGCATTATGGCATGTGACTTTTTTCTAAATCAGTTAGACTTGAGTAAGGAAAGCAAGATTTGACTTGATCCTTCCTCAAATCTGGTCCCGTGAATCTATAATGTACAATATAGTTTCAGCAGCAGACTTTTCTGATATTAGTAAGAATAAATTCGACAGTTACTAAACTTCCATCCCACTCAAGTTAAAAAAAAACCTCTACAAATACACATTCCAAAAAAGAAAGCATTAACAATGTGGCGGTCACTCATAAACAAAATGCTCTGTTACTTGTGTGAATTTATGTATTACAGAGGTATCCTTAAAATTAAACACAAAACCCTTGCTTTTGTAATAGGGTTTGAAGTCAAGTTTTCATAATTGCTAGCTAGGCAATCTACCACTTGAGCCATACTGCTGTCCTTTTTACTTTAGTTATCATTCAGGTAGTCTCATGTTTTTGCCCAGGTCCATGATCCCCCCGTGTCTCTCAAACAGCTGGGAATACAAGCATGTGACACCACACTCAGCTATTGAGATATCTCACTTTTGTCCAGGCTGCCCTCAGTTATTCTTCTGATCTCTATCTCCGGAGCAACTGGGATTACAGGCTTGAGCCACTACGCCTGTCCCCCAACCCCAAGAGAATTATTTTTGATAAAGCTATTTTAAAACATAACCAGAGTACCACTTAGAAAATTGGCTTTCAAAAAAAAGAATAAACAGTTCAGTGAATGTGCCATGGCTTTGGCAGGGGATCTGAAACCTGAGAACATGTCATCTCCTCCTCCTTTTACTTCTTCTTTTAAAAAAACATATTGGTTGCCCTCTGCAGACTACCCCATGGAGGTCATTGTGTCAAGATCGATTTCTGTGCAATTAGTCACCCCAAGAGCATGTGTGAGTGAACATCTTACCTTTCCAAGCATTAGGCATCTGCAGTTTCCTGGAAGACAAGTCCCAGGTCCCTGCTTAGAATCTGCTCAGTGCAGATTGGCTCTGAGTGCAGGCAGCCATCTCCCAGGGGCCATAGTACTGATTTCTTACCCTTTACACACTCATTTTCCTTGCCATTCCACCACCCTCATGTACATGCATGAGCTCCACTATGCTGTGCCACAGAAAATGAGGATCCAGTTGTAGAAGATGCTTCTGAAGTCCTATAACCAGGCAGTATCTCAGGTCCTTCTCCAGGGTGGCCTGGAAGGTGCTACAGAACACCACACTCCATCCTTTGCAGAATTGATATGACTCTTGAATTTGTCATGTCTTTATAAATGGCAGGAGAGCCACAGGGCAGCCATTCTGATATTCAGATACCTGATATTCTGGTATCTGCACTGATATTTACTGGTACCCATAGGAGGGAAAAGCAGGTGACTGCAGGCAAGTGGCAAGCCTTTGCTGAGGAAGGAGAAAGGTAGCTTTCAGAAAGTGTGACTATGTTGTGGAGAGTTTCCTTCTCTTGAGGATGAATGAGAGGCCTCCACACCCGAGGTGTTGCAAGACTGTGGGAGGAGCAAGAGATGCTGGAAACGCTAAGCTGAGGCCCTTTTTCACAGTGATGAGCAGCTCCTTCAAGTGGTTCTGAGGAAGAGCTCTGTCTCCTGCAGGAAGTGGAGAATTTCTCTAGATCCAAGACCAAACTGTACCTGGCGGCAGCGATGTGCTGGGGTCTGTGTGTGGTTGGTCTCCCAGTGGTTCAGTGTCCTGAGAAGGAGGAGGGGGGATTTTTATGATGTGGCCTATGGAACTTGTGATGTCACAGGGACTCCACCCTTGTGAATGCAGCCCACGCTTGCTGAGCAGGTTGGGCCTTGAAGAAGTGGGGGAGTTCTTACCAGGTAAGTTGTAAAACAAGGCCACCCCACACATGTAGCCCCTTCTACATCTGGCTCTTTCACTTTCTGCTTCTGTCATGTTGTGTTACAATGCCATTTGGACCCTGCAGCCACCTGAAATACTTATAAAGTGTCTGGCTTTGGGTAATTTGTAATAGCAACACAACACGAACTAATACAGAATAACTGCCAGCCCTCCCCACCTAGGCGTCACCTGCCTGCGTAGCGGATCCCTCAAAGCAGGATCTCCACTAGTGGCTTTCTGGGTAGTCCACAACCTCAGTAGCTGGCTTAATGGTTGTTTCATTGTTCAAACATAATGTCTTTCTGTCAAGTGAATGCTAATGTTTAAGGTGGGTATCTGTACTGATACATTCAAGGGACAATTCTGAAAAAAAAAAGAAGTAAAAGAGGTCTGTCTCCATCTTTGTGCAAAGGGCTTCAATACCTCTTCAGATCTGCCCTAGTTCTAGTGAGGCCTCATTTGTGTATAGAATCTCCACTCTCCAGCTAGACAGCTGGAGACTGGGTGAGGCAGGCACAGGGCTGGCCCTGCAGGGTTGTGAGGTGCGAGGGAGAGAAGATGAGCAGATTCAGGGCATGATTTAGGAGGAACTGGTCCTGGTGCCTGTCCCTGACCGAAGGGAGCCGTGAGAGTTCCCTGAGGAGGAAGCCCAACTGAGAAATGAGACACTCATTTTTCTGGGACTCAGACAGGTCCCAGATCCCTCCATTCTCAGGGGACAAGGCCCTCCTAGCACTGTCCCAGACTTCCAACCTCAGCCACACAGAAACATTTGATGGAATCAAAAGAGTAGATGACATAGTAAACTTCAGAGACTCTTAGGCTTTTCTTTCTTTTCCTTCCTTCCTTCCTTCCTTCCTTCCTCCCTTCCTCCCTTTCTTGCTTTCTTCCCTCTCTCCTGCCCACCCGCCCGCCCGCCCGCCCGCCCGCCTGCCTGCCTGCCTGCCTTCTGTTAATTAGATATAAGGGTCTCATGGACTTTCCTGCCCAGGATGACTTTAAACCTCTTTCCTCTGATTTTAGCCTCCCAATTAGCTAGTAATACAGGCCTGAGCTTTTTTTTTTTTCTCTTAACAGGATGATCTCTAGTCCTGTACATACTCTAGCAACTGACATGATTTCATTCTTCTTTATCATGTTTTAAATTTTCTTCTCCTTTATGGCTGAATAGATCATGGTTTTTAATCACTAAAAATTTTGGGGAGGGAACTTTTCAGGAAAAAAAAACTGGAAAAAATACAATGTACCAGAGAAAACACCTCTCAAGAAAAACTAGGGGTCCACTAAATGCTCTAGGAAACCACTTATCCTGAAAGGCAGGAGGACCACACCAGGAAATGCAGGCTAGGTCTGGGGGAATAGAATTTCAAGCTCTGCTCAGAATGCTTTCATTGTGATGTCAGGAGCAGCTCACCTGTTTGTGAATTACCCAGTGGCCTTATTTCTACCATGCCCCTGTCCCACAGGTGACCTGCTGATGGTAAGGAGCAGAACTCCCAGTCTTCTATCATAAGCTCAGTTGCACCCACAGGAGATAGTACAGTCAGCCATTCATCACACATGTAGAACTGAGAATCTTCCAGAATCTTCTGGAAACCCACCCTAACCAACATAATATTTTTTTAAAGAAAGCTGCTTTTCATAGCTTGTGAAATTAGTGCTTTCTATGTGATCTTAAAGACGTTTCTAAGCTCCCTGAGACCCAGTTTTTAAATCTTCAAAGTACCTCAGAGAGAATTAGGATTAGATGAGACATGCAGAGTGCTTTATCTAAGGGCTAGGGAAGTTTTTAATACCTCATAGTATACAAATACTAATTTTTGCATAGTATTTTTGTGATACTAGGGTTTGAACTTGGACTTGTGCTTACCAAGTAGGCACACTACCATTTGAGCCACTTTTCCAGCCCTTTTTGCTTTATTTTTTCTTCTTCTTTTATTATTTTTTATTTTATTGTATAGATCCTGTACAGAGGGGTTACAGCTACATGAGTAAGGTAATGAGCACATTTCTTGTCGAGCACTGTTACTCCCTCTTTTGTTGTTTTCCCACTATCCCTTGAGCTTGTTGCCTGAATTGGCCTCAGATCTCAAACCTCTTTTTTTTTTTTTGGTTGGTTGTGGGACTTGAACTCTGGGCCTGGGTGCTGTCCCTCAGCTCTTCAGCTCAAGCTCTACCGCTTGAGCCACAGCACTACTTCCTCAAACTGCTTATATATGCTTCAAAAGCAACTAGGATCTTAAAGTCATTTACTTCCACATCTGTCCATAGAGTATTTTTAGAGTAGTTCTAGGTTCACAGCAAAACTAAGCAGAAGGTACTGAGATTTCCCATGAATCCCCTGCCCTCACATACACACAGACCCCTCCCACCATCAGCATGCCTGTCAGAGTGGTCCATGGGTTATAGAAGTGACAGTGGCCGCCTTATCACCCTTGGTCCATAGTTTACACCATGGACTGAGCAAATGTGCAATCACAGAATTCTCCCACTGTAATATCATGCTGTTTCACTGTCTTAAGTATCTTCTGTGCTCCACCACTTCATCTCTCCCTTTCCACTTTACTCTGATAACCACTGGTCTTTTTACCATTCCACTGCTTTGCCTTTTCCAGAATGCCCTGTAGTTGGACTAATGTAGTAGGTAATCTCTTCATTTAGGCTTATTTTACTTACTATTAATGCACTTAAGTTGTCTCCCTTTTTGTTTTTTGTTTTTGGTACCAGTACTAGGGCTTGAACTCAGGGCCTTGAATCTTACTTGGTTTTTTTCACTCAAGGCTGGCACTCTACCTCTTGAGCCACAGCTCCACTTTTGACTTTGTTGGTTAGTTGAAGATAAGAGTCTCACAGAATTTTCGGCCTGGGTTGTCTTTGAATCATGATCCTCAGATCTCAGCTTCCTGAGTAGTTAGGATTCAAGGCATGAACCACAGTGTCTGGAAGTTTATTATTTTTTATAACTCTGTAACTCATTTATTTGGGCACTGAATAATATCCACTGTCTACTGTTACAGTTTCTTTACCCAGCTCTTTCATTTATTGTTGTTGTTACTATGACTACTATAACCTTGCCCTTGCTAGGCTTTTGTTCAACCTCTTGAGCTATGCCTTCAGCCCTGTTTTTCACTTGTTATTTTTGGGTTACAGACTCATTTCCTTCCTGGTGTGCAATGGAACTATGATCTGCTTCCTTTAATCTTCCCATAGTTACAAGGACATAGCAGTGTACTGGCCTTACCTAGTCATCTGTGCACGGTATTCTACCTCAGACCAGACCCAGCATGGAGGTTCAAGGCAGAAGCATTGGAGCAAGGTTGAACTCCTCAACTGCATGGCCTTAGAGAAGCCCTCTAGCATCTCTGTACTTCCATGTCTCTATCCATAAAGAAGGGATATTTTTGAGAATCAAATAAGCTAGGTGTGTGTGTAAATACATATATACACACATATATACACATATATGCAATATAGTATATATATGTACAATATTAGAAAGATGAGCTGCTTATTTCAAAGTAGGGTAGGTCTAGGGGGAATTAGAGGAGCAAGGAGTTGGGGAAATCAATTATTCCTCTTTCAGCCCCCTTTACCTGAATTTCTAACTTTCCTTCCTCCTTATGCCTCTGCCCTCTGTGACCTTGTCAGGAGTATTGCCAGATGTCTTCCACCATCCCCTTTCCTCCTCTGAGGGGAAGGGAAGCTCTTCCCACTCATCCCAAGACCCATTTCCATTTGAAACAGAAAGTAACTCTTCTAGTCTTTTTTACCCTAAAGGTTCCTTACTACCATCTTCTCATGACTTTTATTGTAAGGTTGTAGGTAGACAACAGCATTAGATCCCATTGAAATTTGTGGCCTGTGCACATATTGCTACTTGATACTGCTTTCCCTTCTCTTCCTTAAGGAAAAGACTAGATAGTAACAATAATACGAGTGTGAACAACTTCTGTATGTGTGTATATGTGTGTGTAGGGGGTGCCTGTCCTGGGGCTTGGACTCAGGGCCTGGGCACTGTTCCTGGACTACATTTGCTCAAGGTTAGCAGTCTACCATTTGAGCCACAATGCTACTTCTGGCTTTTTCTGAGTAGTTAATTGGAGATAAGAGTCTCACAGACTTTTCTGCCCAGGCTGACTTTGAACCATGATCCTCAGATCTCAGCCTCCTGAGTAGCTAAGATTACAGGTGTGAGCCACCAGCTGGTTGTAAACAACTTTCATTTCAAGAGTGACTACATCTTAGTTATTGGTGATATTTGTGTTTCCAGTTAAAATTAACCAAATCCTCAATGAATCCTGAGACAGCGCAGGCTCTGAGGAGACCACGCAGGTCCCCAGTGACTGTCACCACCTAAGTCCTCTTCCTTGATTCTTTTGGCACAAAAATAACATTGTGCCCATGACATTGGCTTTGATGCATGATCCCTACGCCCCCCCCATTTCCCAGTCACTTGAATACTTACACTTTACCTGGTCTAACCATACCAGACTCGAGTACCTAGCTTGGGAGTCATTTGTGAAATTCAGCCCAGTTTAGACTGGAGCCGAGATAGTGTCCTTTCCAAAGCTGGAATTTTCCTTTCGGTGTGACTGGGCAAATTATCAAGGAAGTTTCCTTTCTGCTATCCCTTTCTGTGTTCTTTTTCCCTCTGATCTCCCTTCATTCCCACCCCATCCCTGGGTCCTGAATCTCTCTCCATCTTTCAGGAATCACTCATTTTCCTGCTGTGCGCTTGGCCCTCAAGATAGAGACACTCTATAGCTGATTCTTAGGATGTCACAGGCAAAAGAGGTCATCCAATTCAACCTTCTTGCTTAGCAAATGGGAAAATTAAGTCTTAGAGACATTAAAGGAAGCCACAATTACACAACTTGTCAGAACCAAGGCTGGGCCCAGAGCCCAAACTCCTGAACCTTGAGGCAACTGTTCTTTGCCAACACATGTTTTATCCTGATGCCCAGGAATTCCATCTTCCTCTTGGCAATATCCCGCCCAATATCTGCTTTTCTGTTTGCTTCCCCATCTCAGAATGAGAGATCCCCACTTTTATTTCCTTCTCACTCCTCAATCACAAGGTTCTGGAGCAGTTTATGAACTCTGCTGTGAGCAGGTATATTGTTAATGCCCCAGCTTTCTAGATGTTTATGGGAGACACAAGAGACTATGTTCTCCTCTGAATTTCCCACTTAATTTTCACAACCATTGTATGTGGAAGGTGGATAACTAGCCTTTTACAGATGAGGAAGCTGATCTTTGAAGAAAGTAAAGAAGAGAGCTGGGATTTTGAGCAGTGATCACCTAGCTCTAGTGTCACTAAGCCAAGTACTTATTGTTTGTTTCATTGCTCTTTGGTAGCACTGGTGTTATTGTAAGGAAACTCAGCTGCAAGAAGAAGCTACCACTTAAGAGGCCAAATTATGAGTCTTTATTGCAGAGCCAGAGGACTGCTGGTGGACTCATGTCTCAAAGACCAGCAGCGCTGAATGCAGCTAGCACAAAACTTATATAGGCCAAGACCATTTACAAGGGTGTGGAATCAAACCCAACAAAAGTGTTATATGTGGGCAAAGCAAACCAGATGAGGACACTTAAACCTAATAGAAGCAAATCATCTAGGCAAACAATCAGTCCCTTTACTTCATTCCCCACTGGTTTTATATACATGAAATCGAAGGGCCTAGACTGCATTTTGGGGCCTTAGAAGAGGGAAAAGATCAGGGCCAGAAGTCTGAGCTTCAGCAGATCTGAAGTGTTTTGTGTCTTCCATCCTGAATCAGCAGGCTTCAGTTCTATTGAGGGAGCCAGGCAGAGATCTTATCTACCTTCACCATGGTGGGGGTAGTCAGGATAATTATGCAAGGTCCCTTCCAGGCAAGAGTGAACTTGGGGCCTTGTGGTAGCTAGGTCAACAGTACACCACTCTAGTCATGCCCCTACCCCTTTTTTCTTTAGTTAATGTAGCTTTTGCCCAAGCTAGCATGGACTGTGATCCTCCTATTTACCTTTCCTGCATAGCTGGGATAAGAGGTGCATGCTACTACACTCAGCTACTGATTCACATGGCACTTTATTCCCAACCTGAGCTTGAACCATGTTCCTCATAATCTTTGCTTCCTGAGTAGCTGGGACTCCAGTTGTAAGCCACTGAACCTGCCCTTAGTTTTTGTCTTTGTAGTGGTGGGGATGGAGCCCAAAGCCTCATATATGCTAGCTGAATGCTGTACCACCAACTACTTCACAGCCCTAGACTTGGGATACTTCAGGCAGGGGCCTAGACTGAACACCCCAACATCACCCATCACCCCTAGGGAACTTGCTAGTAATTTGTTAGTCCTGACCCAGACTTACTGAACCAGAAGCCCTAGGGTGTTAGCACTCTGTATATCTATAAGTCCTTACCCATGTGACTCCCAGGCACACCAACGCCAGGAACCACTACCTAAAAGCAGATGGCTGCCCCTCTGGGGTACTTGTCATGCTCCAAGAACATCAGACTTCATCAGCTGAACAAAGCTGCACTTTCCTCTTCCTACTTGACAGAGAAACACGCAGAAAAAAGAGGAAAGAGACTGTGTCTGGCCAACCTCTGACACCCTCCCCACAAGTAATTCTTTCTACTCATTAGGTACCTGTCTCTCTTGCAGGCCCTGGGCCAGACCTGAAAAGAAATAGCTAGGGCCCTAAAATAAATGAAAGCTACCACTTTTCAAACAGATCAATAATGTTCTATACTTTGGCACAAACCTTCTAAGGCACTTATTTAACAAGGCCAAGAAATCCTCTCTTCTCCATCTTAAACAGTACAGTGTGTATCCATTGTCTGGGCAGCGGAGGTCAACATCATCACAAGGGTGGAGCATGATCAGAGTTCATTGCTGGCCTTTGTATGATGGCTTGAAGATGGGAAATCTCTCGAGGCATTTGTTATGCCGTTGTTTTAGTTGGCACATCTGTGGCTGAGATCCCAGCCGAAGAGAGCCAGCTCCGTGCACAGAAAATCCTCACAGCTGCTCAACTAGAGGAAAGGAGCAGAAATGTTCACTTCACTAATAAGTCAGGTGTGCAGAGAACTTGAGGAAAAGCAGCCTTATTTAGTCCACAGAAGGCTGAAAATAGATTTTTTTTTTGCCAGATGAGCAAATTCCAGTTTCTCCTTTTCTCATAGCCTCTGTCCCATCCCTTACACATTGTAGAAATACCTTCTGCAAGGCGACAGTGAGAATCTGATGAAGGGAAATTGCTTAGAAAACTGATTTTTGGGCATTTTTAAAACTATATGGTAGAGATCTAGCAGAGGCCTTTTCCTGGTTTTGCCCAATATTCTGCGCACATAGTAGGTGCCCAATGAATGAGACATACTGATTACTGTAATGACTTCTGTCCTGTTGATTGACAAGGAGAGAGCTTGCTAGCTGTTTGGATTCTGTCTATAGGACAGAAGTTCTATTCATTCATGTATCCATTACTTCTTCGTTCATTATTCATTCCTCTGAAACAGGCATGGGCTAGAAAATGCAAATGAAAAGATACCTCAGAATCTTCCACCCCGCCCCCCGCTTTGACTTCCAAGAATTGATCATCTAGAGAGGGAAGGCAGCAGGAAACCTGGCACCATGGGGGGCAAGGAGAGTAACCAGGGCCATCTGTCTAGCGCCTCACAGTCTCTGGGCACATTTGTGTGTCTCACTCGATCCTGATTACATCTTGCAAAGGAGGCAGGCAGTCAAGACTGTCATGAGGGTTTGAAAGGAAAGAGCACATGGAGGGCTTCCCTAATAAGAGACAACCTGTCTGGGTGAAACTTCTCCAGTATCTTAGACAGACTGTGATGATGGAATTTAGCTTTCTGCTTTTTGCTTTCTCTCTGTACCTTCCCCCTCCCCAAAAGCTTCCTGCTAAGGAGCAGGTCCAGAAGATGCCAACTGGTATCAAACATGTCTGCTGATGAGGACCACAAAGCATGCCAACAGCCTGGAGAAGGGAAGGAGGCTCTGCTTCCAAAATAGACTCAGTGAGGGCTCAGCAAGGATGGCAGGGCCTCCAGCAAAGGAGATGAGAATGGGAGGGTGGAGAAGGGAAAACGAGAGCATAGGGGTGCTCAGATTCCTTGGGAGTCTCAGGGGATGCAGGAGTTGAGACCTTGAGAGCATTCTAAGCAGTATCTGTCTTTTCAGGGGACGTACTGACTCATTTGCCAGAGCCTGTAAGCACATACTGGGTTTGAATGATGAGCCCTTGCAAAGAGGTGATTTCGGAATAATAAAGGGGCAAAGGGGCACACATTGCACTCAGCCCAAGAGGGATGAGTGCAATATGTGCCCCTTTGCCCCTTCTCTTCCGCCCAGTGGGATGGAGGGGTCCTTTATTCCTTCCTTCTACTTTGTATAATGCCCAAAGAAGCACTCATATGTACTCAGCACCTTGTCATTAAAAGATATCCCTTCCCACATGATCTCAGTGGCTCTTTACAGTCCAGGCTAAGAGATGTCTATTATCTACATTTGGGGAATGAGTGGACCCCAGTCACACAGCTGGAAAGCCCTACAGGACTCATTTCCAAGAAGACCAAACTGAGTTCAAACTTCAGTAGCTTCAGTAAGCCTGAAGAGAAAGGGTCACTGTGGATCAGCCTGATGCTCCAAGCTGGGAAACATATATGAGAAAGGAAATGAGACATACACAGTCATCCTGCTTGTATTTTGTTTGTTGTCCTCTAAAAATGTGCCTCTTTGTGCTTTCTTTGTTAACGGCATTTTGTTTGAATTAAACATCTGTTTTGTTCTGGGTACTGTTTCACACTCAGGTTTTCTGATGCCAAGGCTAGTGAATTTTTCATTTAGGCACAGCTGACTTCACCCATTGCTCAACTCTTTATGTTTCCCTTGCCCAAGATCTCATGCAATGAAGAACATAAAGTCTGTTCCAGGTCCTTGCCCACAAGCAGGTGGGATGGATCTTTGGGGAACCATCATAGAGACAGCTCATTGGCAAGTGAACGTGCTAGACAATAAACTCAGGCAAGCAGACATTTCCCATGTTTGCCTCTGGGGTCAGCCACTGTCACAGTCTTGGTAAAAGCAGCCTCCCTGATGCAGAATAGTTTTATTTAAAATACAGAAATTTCATACCAGAGGTTTCTGATCAGCAAAACCCCCAGGAAATTGCTCCTTTCTTTGGGGTGGCAGAAATGTCAGTCTCCAAAGTCATTAATTTCCTTTTCCAGCATGTGGCCAGGGGATTACAATAGAGCTCTCTCTCTCTCTTTCTGGAATCAGTACCCTTTAGAAACTGCAATTTGATTGTCACTGAATAGACCGCCACTGTGTTATGTGGCGATAAATACAAACAAGTGGTTTGGAACAGGGAGAAAAGTATTGTTTAAAGGATTCCCAAAAGTGCAGCACCTACAATCACTCCTTTCACAAGCAGCAAAGAAGCCAAGCAGAGAATCAACAAGACTTTTAAAAGAAGCTTCTTCTTGGAACTAGAAGGTTCCACTTTTGCCTGGAAAAATACCCACGCTCAGCAGGACAGTAAGCTTCCAAGGAAAAGACACCTCATCTCAACACTTAAGAGTTCATCGACAAGACTATTCTTCTGGCTTGCAGCTATTTTATAGACACCCAAGATAAGCTGCTCTGAACACTGTGACCAGAATGTTTACGCAGAGCTGAGTTATCTGCACTGACTTCATGATGAAGGGCTGTGGTTGGTCACTGATCTTTTACATAGCACATGCAGAATCTCTGGTTCTGTCTTCCTTCAAAATATTGGGGAACTCTGGACCAGAGAAGCTCTGACAGTTGCTGTCTGTCTCTCGATTTGCCACGACTCTAAGATCACGTCTTTTATTCTTGGTTTTCTTGACAGTAAGGAAAGACATCTGTCTAGTCAAGTAAGACACATACTTGCCTTCCTTTTTTCAGCCTGGCCACTGAACATCACTCCCTGATAGGTTTCACAATTTTTGTTACAAGATGTGGGTTCCAGTTTCTGAAGCCCCACAAAAAATCCCTCAGAGATGACTTTTCACGCGCCACTCATGCTTGTTTCTCACCTGACTGAGTTCTGGTAAAGTGAATGAAATCTCACACAAACGGTATTTCAGGAAATGACAGGCCGCATGTACAGTGGTGGTCTTATTGATAGCAATGGAACTGAAAAAAATTCTTACTGCCTACTGTTCCTACATAACACAGAAACTTCCCACTGTGTTATGAGGGCCTTGGTATCTAAATGGTACCTAACTGTGCAGATCGGTATCCTAACAAAGGGTTGTACAGTAGGGTGGGATTGGGGCCAGTCCACCTAGGAGTGAATTAAGTTCATTCTTGGATGCTTGCATGACAAAATTCTCCGTGATGTCTTTTGCAGCAGGTATCCTATCATTTAGTGGTACAGAGCTGGGTGCTGTCTACATGTTATTTCCTTTCTCTTTTTTTTTCCTCTTTTTGCCCAGTTCAGAGTTTGAACTTCAGGGCCTTGTGCTTACACAGTTGGTGTGCTACCATTTGAACCATGTCTTCAGTACAGCTTTTTGTTGGTTAATTAGAAATAAAGTTTTATAGACTTTTCTGCCTGGGCAGGGCTTTAAGCCACTATCTTCATCTCTCAGCCTCCTGAGTAGCTAGGATTACAGGTGTGACTACCAGCACCTGCCTCTAGCTCCTTTCTTTAACTGGACATTGTCCTGGCATGTCATAGTATGATATACAAACCATCCTAGCAAAACACTTGCAGCTCTGGAGCCTGAGAGCCCCTGTCATGCTGGCAGTCACAGAAGAAGAGTTGACATAGATGTGAGATACACCTTCCCTGATGTCTGTGCTGTGAATTAACTACTTAATAGTGAACCCTTTTACTCAGTGGCCCCAGGTCTGTGTGATAATCATTGAAGGATGGATTTGCCATGGGGCCTGAGGGCTGCCTCCCCATCACATTCCAACTTTATCTCCAGAAAACCTCTTTCCCTCACACCTATTCATCTTCCTTTGTCTTTAAGTTTGATGTGTCCCTTGCACTCCAGCCAGCAATGCCTCTTCTGAAAATGCCCTGGGTTACTTAGGATACAAACCAACTGTTTGATTCTTACAAATTGCCTTGTCCTGGGATTATTTTCACTTGTATCCTAGAGCCTCTTACCCATGGGGATATATTCAAAGTCCCCCTGACACTTGCTAGAAGACACAGTTAGTACCAAAACCTGTATATTCTATATTTTCCTATACACACATACCCGTGCCTCATTTATCTATAAAACAATTGTAACAATATACTATAACAAAAGTGACAGGAGTGTGGTTTCTCTCTCTTGTGAAATACTTTCTTATGGTATCCTGAATCTTCAGCCCTTGGCTGACCATGGGAAACAGAAAGCATGAAAGGTAAACTGTAGATAAAGAGGACCCACTTGTACACAGTTCTCTTCTTTCTTACTACATAAGAGGTCTTCAATGACAAAAGTAAGTGTGGCTTATCTTTTGTTCACGTTTTAGAGCCAAGCATCATGTTTGACAAATAATGGAGATTTCAAAGAATTTGTCCACTCTGAATTCAGCCCATATTCCTTAGCAACATGCTAGGTAGAGAGCAGAAATAAGGTGTATTTTCCAGGAAAGTAAGTCAGTAAAGCCAAATGGTTATGCAAGACTTCTGTCATAATCATCAGGAAAGGTGAGTTATCTGTGTGTGATGTTGCTCTCAGCCAAGCCATACTTATTTCTAAAGTAAGGAATTGTCTCAGAAGACCTTCAAAGCTCTATTCTAAATTTTTGCTAATAAACACTCATATAACTGGAACTGGGTCTCATTACTTGTGGATCCGAATCTATAGATTCAACCAATTACAGACTGAAAATGGTTAAGATAAAACAAAACAAAACAAAAAAAAACAACAAAAAACTCTGGCTGAGTGCTGGTGGCTCACACTTGTAATCCTAGCTACTCAGAAGGCTGAGATCTGAGGATCACAGTTCAAAGCCAGCCTGGGCAGGAAAAGTCCATGAGACTCTTATCTCTAATAAACCACTCAGAAAACCAGAAGTGGTGCTGTGGCTCAAGTGTAGACTGCTAGCCTTGAGCTGAAGAGCTGAGGGACAGTGCCCAGGCCCAGAGTTTAAACCAAAAACAAACAAACAAAAAAAAACTCTGCATCTGCACTGAGCAAACTTTATTCTCATGAACCCCTAAGCAAGACAGCACAATGAGTTATATAGCATTTGTGGCTGCTTAAATATCACAAGTATAGATGACAACATCCAGGAAAGGATGTGTGCAGTTTATACACAAAAGTTCCACCATTTTGAATAAGAGTCTTGATTGCTCACAGGTTGAGCATCCAAGGATGTATCTCAGAACCAATCTCCTGTGGATTCCAAGGGATGTCTGTGTTTCCTCTTGTAACAAGAGCTAAGTCTATGAAATTTAATTGCCATAAAGTCATAGTACTGAATGCTTACCAGAATCCAGCCAATTGCCAATGTGAGGCTCAACTCTTCTAATAGCTGAAAAGCTTGGATCTGTGAAGTTATACTCCTACCATTAAGGTATTTTAAAAGCATTTTTAATGAACACATAGTAATTGAACTTATTCATGGGCTGTAGTGTGACATTTTAACACAAGTATGCAATATACAATGATCAGATCAAGGTAATTGGCGTGTCCATTTCCTGGGTTGTGATCATCCCAAATCCTCTCCACTAGCTATTTTGAGACATACAATTGAGTGTTGTGAACCATAGTTACATAGAACATTGGGAGTTTTCTTCCTGGAGTCATTAGCCATGCTTTCTCTCCCCTTCCCCCACTCAAATCTTCTTTTACATTTCATCCTTTGGTTCTTTGTTCTGTCTTTGAAGCCACATGTGCTTGAGTAAGGACGTCACCTGCTACTGAGCTTCCCCCCCTCCTCTTCCAGCTCTGGCATCTGTCTGTTGTTTGACCTTCCTCCAGCAGGTCCCACATGAGCAGGCCTCATTGGTGGGAGCTGGTTACAGCACCCAGATGGGCTGTACTCCAATACGCACACAGAACAACAGGTCTATTGTCACCCTCCTAATGGACACTGAGCTCTTATTAAATAGCCTAAAATCACCCTAGCTTTCTTTGGCAGCCACATCCCATTTTGGATTCCAAATAAACATATGGTTATCTAAAGCTGGCCAGGCCTTTGCAGAAAAAAAGGACAAGTTTTCTCTACAGCAGCATTAACAGGCATTTTTTTTTCTAATTTAGTTATTGTATTAAGGAATATCAACAAGCTTCTTACTGATTATCTGATTTTAAAGTGTGGAATTTTAAGGGCTTAAAATATTTTTCAACGTGTCACTCGCATAATACTTGGATTTAATAGAAAAGGAAAATTTTTAGTTCTCCCATGTTCTGTGTGGATGAATTTGAGATATTATCTTGGGAATTTTGAATTAAGGCTAAGTCTACCTGTTTGTCCTAGTCACTCATTTTCCATTCTTCTTTGTGTGTCGTATTGCAAATATGTGAGACTTATGTTTGGAAAAACCAGGATAAGTGAACAAAAGAACTATCAGTAAGGAAGTGATGTTGATTGGAAAGAACACTCAGCTGCTTTCTAAGTTGCTAAATTGGAAACAAAATTAATTACAAGATTCACAGATGAAGTTTTGTGTTGATTGAATTTGCAGACATTTTGAAATCCATCTGTACTTTTTGGTAAATTCCTTGTTTGGGGATTTGTTTTTAGAAAAAAACAAATCATCTTTGCATGGTACTGGTAACTCTAGGCTGAATTTAATTTTAAGTTGCACACTGAGGCCTTTAAATTTTGGATGCCATTTAAAGTCATTAAGACTGGTCCTCTTCACAAGGGAGAGACTCAGGGGGTCCTAGTAGGAGAATCTGGTGGCGAATGCAAGGCCTGACAATGAAAGACAGGACAGCAACAAATTATTTAACTATCCAGTATATTTGGCTTTAACTCTTTTGTTCTGTAAACTTGGCTCTTTGTATTTTTGTTTATAGAAAGCAAAATTAATCCAAAAGAAGGCCTTTGGAAATATTTGAGAGATCATGATGTAACTGAGATGGGAGCTACCCAGTGCTCTTTTCAATACAGCAATGAGCCTTTTCTCTGACACCTGCCCCTTCTAGCAAGCAGAGCTGAATTTTGGGTAGTAAGCATTACCCAACTGTTCCTGCAAGTACTGTGGAAGTGAGGGTGGTGAGTGTGGTATGCATGTGGGACACTCTGCTTCTTGTTAGCACTTTATAAAATATAATCATTTCCTCATAAATATAATACCAGGGCTGGGAAGGTGGCTCAGTGGTAAGAATGCTTGCCTTGCATTCATGAGGCCCTGGGTTTGATTCCTCAGCACCACATAAGTAGAAAAAAAAAAGCTGGAAGTGGCGCTGTGGTTCAAGAGGTAGAGTGCTAGCCTTGAGCTGAAGAGCTGAGGGACAGTGCCCAGGCCCAGAGTCCAAGCCCCACGACCAACAACAACAACATAAATATAATACCAATATTAGTTGTAAAAGACCCTTATTTGCAATAACTAGTATATATCTGAGTCAAGCAGAAAAGGTCAGATAAGGTGATGTTAGGGACATGAACCCTAAGATATGTATTCAAATGTTTTTTTTCTTTCATGTGATTGTTTCTAACACATTTATAAGATGATTTCTTTGTTGCTTTGTATGTCCCTCCCCCACAGTATAACCCCTGCTTTCACTGTATTTAATGTCGGTATAATTTGTGGAGGGGAAGGGGAAAAACCAATCGTTTAAATAGGGATACAGGTGGACCCATTGCAACAATGAGATGTATAAGTCGTTATGTCGAAAATGAACTTTACAACTTTGGTGATGGGTGGGAGGCCGGGGTTAGGATGGGAAGGGATGGGAAGGGGAAACAAAGGAGGAGCCTACAATGCTTAATAAGAAATGCACTCATTATCTTGCCCATGTAATTGTAACCCCTCTGTACAGTATTTTCACAATTTAAAAAAAAGATTAGAAAAGTCAATGAAAACATAAAAGAAAAAATAAGCCCAACATCCTAGGTATCTTTTTTTCAAATTAATAAATATGAAACTTTAATTTCAAGCTAAAAATATTGTGTACACACAATTTTCTCTCCATACACATACACACATATTAGAGATACAATCATCCTTCTGTATCCTCAGGGAACTGGTTCGAGGACTCTCAAAAGGTAGGAAAAAATTGGGAATGCTCAAGTACATCATATAAACAGTATACTGTTTGCATATAACCAGCACACACCCTCTCATATACTTCAAATCTTCTCTAGATTACTTATAATCCAGTACAATGGAAATACTATACAATTTAGTGTTATGATATATTTAGGGAATTGTGACATAAAAGTCTGTAACATGTTAAGCACAGATACAATTTTTTAAAATTTTACTGTTGTGCCCCAACCCTTCAATGGACTGAAATGTCACAATGCCAGGCCTAAAATATGCATTTTTTTTCTTTTTGGATGGTACTGGGGTTTGAACTCAGGACCTTATATTTGCTGGGCAGGCATTCTACCATTGAACCACATATATAGTCCCAGATACAATTATTTTTTAAATTTTATTTTATTTTATTTGTGAACATACTGTACAGAGGGGTTACAATTGCATGGGCAGGATAATGCGTACATTTCTTACCAAGCACTGCAGCCT
>NW_012267410.1:979494-1022841 GCF_000151885.1 Dipodomys ordii
CTTCTCATTGTTGCATCAGATCCGCCTGTATCCTTAAACAACTGGTTTTTCCCCATCTCCTCCACAAGTTATACTGACACCAGATACAATTTTTTCAGAGTATTTTCAATCCACAGTTGTTTAAACTACAGATGTAGAATCTGTACATACAAAGGGCTGACCCTGTGTTGGTGCCCATAGATATAAAATATATAATTATTTCTGCACATTCTTGTCCTAATTTAGTACACTTGGGAGCCTTTAAATAGTTTGCTGTAATAAGACTGTGATAAATGCCATTGTACATACATCTTTAACAAGATAGTTGATTATTTATTTGGAATAAACTAGTAGAAGTAGGATCATTGGATTTAAAAAAATTGGCATTCCTAGGGCTGTCATATGTATAAACCAGTTGATTTTAAGGAAACTTTTGTCAGTGTGGACATTTCAATAGTAGATGAAAGCCTGGTGCTGGTGGCTCATTCTTCTAATCATAGATGACAGATACTCAGGAAACTGAGGTCTGCGGATTATGGTTTGAAGTCAGCCAGAGCAAAAATGTCTTTGAGTTCAAGCTCCAGTATTGGCACCACAACGGAAAAAGAAGCAGCAGCAGTGGAAAAAAGGTAGCCATTTGAATCACACATTCAGCTCTGCTTTTTGCTAGTTATTTTGGAGATAGAGTCTCACAGACTTTTCTGCCCAGACTGGCTTTGAAACTTGATCCTACAGATCTCAGCTTTCTGAGTAGCTAAGATTACAGCCACTGGTATCTGGTAATGAAGATTCTTCTACAATCTTCTTGTCATATGCTTATTTTGTGAATTTTTGTAACCATTACACGAATCCCCTTTTAAGATGTTGACCACATTGACCTTTTAAAAGCTGTCCATAATACGTTATACTTGTAAAGGTAAATCCATTTTTAACTGGTAGCTATCAGGTAATATGTGATACTCCAAAAGAAACACTTGCAGGTGATTTGCTACACATAGTTATATCACAGTAAAAAAAAATCAATGGAAATTTTCAAGCATAAAATGATGGCAGCAGGTGCTACTTGCTTATTAAACAGAATTCACTGACCCCTATGATTCTATTGCCCCATCAGCCAACTTACCACTTCTCCCTAGGATCTTTAGAGTGTTCAAAGCCTACAGAATCATGTAGGTATTTGCTGCCCATTTGGACAGCTCATGGGGATGCAATCATCAGCCCATTTCTGTTTATGGTTATCTCTCTCTGTAGCTGCAGGTTTCAAAGGTTCCACTTCCATGGATTCCACCAATGGCTTATCAAAAACATTTAGGAAAAATGTATCCAGGGCTGGGAAGGTGGCTCAGTGGTAGAGTGCTTGCCTTGCATGCATGAGGCCCTGGGTTCAATTCCTCAGCACCACATAAGCAAAAAGAAAAGAGAAAAAGAAAAATGCATCCATATGGGACATGTTGTCGACATGGTTTCTTGTCATTCATCCCTCCACAATACATTGCAATAAGCATTGACAGAGCACTTCCATTGGACTAGTATCACACGTCATCTAGAGATGATTTAAAGCATAGGGAGGGTGTTCCTAGGTCCAATGCAAATGACGACACTATTTTACAAATGGTACTTGAGCATCCCTGGATTGGGGTATACACAGGGGTCCTGGAACCAGCTCCTCTGGGTACCATGAAATAGCTTTACTTGGGGAGAAAGATTGGGGTCACTAACATGTCTCAGCTGGTAAACAGGATGTCCTGAGTATCAGTTGTTCCATTCCTGAACTTTAATGAATGGCCTGAGAATCTCACCGTAAGGTAGGTTGTGACTCAGTAGTGCTGAGGTGAAGCTAGGTACTTGGCATTTCTGAAAGCTCAAGGTATGTTGATGCTGCCAGTTTATTGTCCATACCTTGAGGAAGGTTCTAGGAAGGTTCCCTACCAACCTTCACAGAGTGACACTATACAGCTCTTGCAGGGATGGCTCCAATGTATGTGAAGTCTAAACTGCCCTGAAAAGGAGATAAAATAAACCTGGTTGTTGTAACAGGTGAATCTGACTCTCTGGCTTGACACAACAGAAGTCTACTTCTTTAGCAGTCAGCTGTGGTGGAGAACTCAGATCCACTCAGGGATTCAGTCTGATGGAGACTCTGCCATTTTCAACACAAATTTTCAGGCAGTCCTGAGCTGGGACAGGTGTCAGCTGGGGTGAAAGAATCTGAGAGGAGCACAGCTGCGCTAGATGCAGCTCTGCTCACTCCATTGTTCCTTACAGTGTGTTCTGATATAAAGGAAATAGCTGATGACCGCTTCCCAGCTCAGCTCCCCACAGTGGGAGCGGGAAGCATGGACTCTCCCCCATACTTTGTTTGGAGCTTTGTAAGAGAATAGCACTCATTTCCTGTGTGTCCTACTGTTACTTGGCTGTAGGTTTCTGCCATGTGGACATTTCCACCTCTCAGGTCACCTGACTCTGCAGAAGCTAGCCACTATAAATAGAATAAATTAGTCCTAAAATACCAGCAAGTAAGTGATACATATATTGGCTCATGGGAAATTGTATAGATGGAAGAACTCTTTGCCAAAGGGAAAATCAACCTATGATATCACTGGGAAGACAAAGGCAGAAGGATCAAAGGTTCAAGGCAGCCTGAACCACAAAGAGTGTTCCAGGATAGCCTGGGCTGCATAGAAAGATCTTCTCTCAAAATAAGACAGACAAAAACAAAAATCAGGCTTCCAGGTTCTCCAGGGGATGAAACTGAAACACACAGAGGCGAACAGAGGCTAGGGAAGGCCATACGCCACTAAGCCATGGCTTTGCTTTCTATACAGAATGGGTGTGTCTGCAAGAGCTTGAGTGGGAAGTGGACTCTCAAGTTTATCACAGGGGTAGGGTGAGGCCACTCAGTGCAGGGTAGCAGTAGCCTGTGAGTTTAGAAATGAGTCTTGTCTCTGCATGCACCTTCTATCCCTCTTCATTGGTCCTTGGGGCCTCCTCCTCCTCAGTGCATCTAATAGATTTCAGAGATGTCAAACTCTCACATTTGAGGGACCCTGACTTGTACATCAGAAGGCAATTGGGTGAAAATGATCAAAGGACAGAAACATTTTTTTTCTTTTCAATACCATTTATCATCTTCATTCTGCCTCAAAGCAGGATTTCCATGAAAATCATTCAGTAAAACACACAGAGGTCCTGAGGTTGAACTGTGGCTGAAGACCAAGTGTCATCTAGCATTACCAGGAAATAGTTTCACATGAGTGTTCTGAGTTTCATGAGTCATAACAGGAGTACAGGGTTCTCAGAAGCACATCTTGAGACAAGGGGACAAAAGGACTTCATGGGGAGTGTTCTCAGGAAAGCCCTGTACTAGGGAGTGAAGAGGGATGACAGCCAAACAGAATAACAAGGAAGCAAAGACTTGTAGAGGACAACATCCACTCAGGGAGTGGTCCCACAGGGAACTCTGGACAGTGAGGCTCATATAGACACTCTAATCAGGAGGCAAGAAAGCTCAAGTGTCCATAGCCCTTGGCTAAGCATGAGCACCTCCAGGCACCCCTGCTAGAAGGGACTATGAGAAACCTTTGGGAAGCAAGGGACAAGTGCAGGACATTTAACAATACCTGCTACTGATGACATTTAAGGTGAGGTGATATTTTACTTCATTTGCCATTTTCCAAGACATCCTGTGAATGGAAGCATGATGGATGATGTTTTCACTCATTCATTTGTACCCTTATCCATTCATTCCCTCACTCATTCACTCATTCACCTATCCATCCATCCATCCATCCATGATGGCTCACTTTCCTTCCACCTTCTCTACTTTCTGCCATTTTTGTCTACACAGTACCTAAATTAAATAATGAAAAGAAGGGAACTAGTTTTGCCCTTTGCCATCTCCCACTAAGATTGCCATCACAGGCTCAGAAGTCATACTACCATTTTGTCCTCTGTACCCAGAGGAGGAAGAATGTTAGGTAAGCAAGTGGATGCCAGATCTGCCTTGTTAGAGACCCAGCAAGGGCCAGAACGTGGCCATCCTCAAACCACCTGTTCCTATACAACTTCTCACTCTCATCCTGTCATCCCTGGATGGCAGCTGCACATCCATCAGATGGTCTCATTTCATAGCGTGACTCTATCACATTTCCAAGTCAGGGACAAAGGAGAAAGATAGCAGACACACAAGGGTTTGGCAGGGGTTTGCACACAAGAGCCAACATGTCTGCCCAGGGGTAGTGGCTGCTCTAGCTTGCTTTGTGCTGGTACTGGGGCTTGAACTCAGGGCTAAAGTACTCTCCCTCAGCTTTCTCTGCTCAAGGCTGGTGTATTACCACTTGAGTCACAGCTCTACTTCCAACTTTTTAAGGTTAATTGAAGATAAGAGTCTCATGGACTTTTCCTGCCTGGGCTGTCTTCAAACCTAGAGCCTCAATTATCAGCCTTGTGAATTAGGATTATAGGCATAAGCCACTGATGTCCAGCCTGTTTCACAGTTTAATGAATATCTATTTGTATGGACTACAATGAGTAGTATGGTATGAAAACACAGCTTTAACTCTGCTCTGTTTTCACCTTTGGCTTATGCTTCATAGGAATGATTTTAAAGAATCTGTATTTGCATCTAAGGACAAATAGGACAATGAGTACTAACCCCTCTGCATATATTGCACTCAAAACCTAGTGCCACCTGGTAAAAAAAATATTGAATGCATTGACATTTCCATGGTTATCTGCATTTATTATGCTTCAAAAATGTTGGAGCAGTTTATTGCCAGCTTTCTGACACACACACACACACACACACACACACACACACACACACACACACACACAGAGTTTTGTAACTGGAATCTTGAGTTTTCCATCATTAATGCTCAGACCAAGGTTCTTACCCTGAGTTAGTAGCCAAAGTACCAGGTAAGTCTAGAAAGATCATCTGTCAAGTTCCTGATATACTGCCTGAGAGCAAAGCTCAAATCAAAGAGAAGGGAAACCCCAAAGGAACACAAATTACTGTCACTTCTGCATATATCACCAGACAGGCACTGTAAACAAAGTAGTACTCAGTTATGTATGCTATATTTTTATTTGCTAGAAATATTTTGCAGTGGCAGAGCCAATTTGCTTGCTTGTGTGACAAACATATTTTACAATAGCTTTCTGGGGAAATACCAGGAATCATTAAATCTGAGTGTAAAGTGACACTGGGCAACAGAAATGTGGCGAGGTCAGGCATATGTGTGCATGCTATAGAGAAGGTGAGTTGTGCCATTTTAAATCCCAGCACACTCCCCACTGGAATTGCAGAGGGGAACCAGCTTCTAAAACCTTCTTGAAACTGTTTCACAGTGAACATTCAGCTAACAGAAGCAAATACTGCCAGTGATTTTTCCATCTGGCTTCTCTCTCTGGAGGACTGAGGTTCAAAACCAGCCTGGACCGAAAAGTCGGAGAAACTCCATCTCCAAAATACCGAACAAAAAGCTAGGCTGGATGTATGACTTGATTGGTAGAGCACCAGACATGAGCAAGAAAGCTTATAAAAATAAGGACATCTCAATATAGCTAAAAACCCATAGGAACCTCTCCCATCGCTCAACTTCCTTTAGGATCTGAGTGATTAGTCTAAACATTGCTTTATACTTCTCTCTTTCTTATATTTATATATTTTGTCAAAATTTATGGCATTAGATTTTAAACTTAAGTATTAGCATCATATATTTTTCAATTTGCTTTTTACTCCCCATTATTTATGTTGGAATACTATTATATGAATACACAGTGTGCCCATAATTCTAGAATGCAGATGTTTGTTGTTTCCAATGTTTCCCCCCCTAGAGCAAATACAATTGCTGCTAGGGTTCTTAGCCATGTCTTCTTGTTTCACATATGTGACAGTTTCTCTAGGAACTAAACATGCAGTGGAACTGGTAAGTACATATGTGTACTTACCCTCATCTCACAGTCTACTGCTATATTGACCTTCAGTGACTTTTAACAGTTTGATTCTCACAGGTACAGAGACATGGCACTCACATTGCTTAGCGTACTCATCATACATGATATTGTTAGACTTTTAAATGGTGTAAAGTGGCCCCTCACTATGTTTCCAACACTTACCATTGTGAAACCGTACTCTTTTGATATATAATACTATTCCATCCTAAGGAAAGACCACAATTTATGGACTGTCCCTCAATTACAGAATGTGCTTCCAATTTTTTACAGCACAAATAATGCTTCATCAAATATCCTGAAACAAAATGTCTTAATCAAATAGCTGGTGACCATTGTATATGATAAATTTAGGAAGGTTGACATTACTCAAAGTGCTCAGACTTAATGGTGTGCTGTCTGCTTAGTTACTGCCTACCAATTTCTGAATGTGTCATTGGCTTGCATTTTTATTCACACTAGCTTAATTATATAATAAGTAGAATCTATCAACATAAATATGTAAATCATTGTAACTTGTTTAAATTTGCACACTACTTCCTTATGAGTGAGCTCAGTCATGTTTTTGTATGTTTATTGATGATTTGTGTTTGCTATTCTTCATTCATGTTATCTATGTTTAGTTTAAAATTTCCTGTCAATACTATTGTAGGAGAATTTCCCCCTAAACAAACAAGTTGTTTTCTACATTGATCTATGCCCAGAATGGAGAATTAATAGTCAAGTCACATAATTTCATTAAGGGATAATTACATGGATTCAAATTTTTGGACTCTTTTGAGACAAGTCATTTGATAATGTTCCTTAATAATGATAAGCCTCAAATTTGTAGGATTAATATTAAAAACAGAAAATATAAAAAGAATCTTTTTTATAAATCGAGGATATATATTTGGTAGCAAGAAATCCAACTCAAAGCACTCACACACAAGTATTCACAGAGCAACTTGTGGTAAAATTCATAATTAAATGTGGTTATAGATGAGAACATAATTCAGGCTAAGGCAATTTTCTACTATGATACAGAGTCATAAGAAGCTCACTTTAGCTAAGAGAAGAGTCATAATACAAGCTGGTAATAAAGCTCATTTGCAAGGGAAATCCAGCATTTCTGCAAGCTGAGCTGATTGCTTTCCTTAAATGGAGAAAAGATTGTCATCTTCTAAATCTAATAGGAAGGCTCTCACTCTCTGTGGAAGGCCATGCCCGACTCCCCAATCAAGCCTTCCCGTCACTACACTGGAATGAAAAAATTCAAGATTCTGACAAGGCATTTAATTCAATAGACATAAATTTATAAATATTCAAGATCTGTGACTAACAATAGGTTTGAAGTAAAATAACCATAATTTTGTGATGAATGTAGTTTCAAAATCAAAAGACCAGAGACCACAAATCTAAATATATATGAAATGGATTTTTGTTATTTACAGTACTTATATTCTATAAACCACATTGAACTCTCAATTAGCAAACACTGAAACCTTGCTCCTTGGAAAAATACAAGGTCAGGTTCCTGCAATCATCTACTCATATTATCATCAACTGATCAATAGGTAACCTTGTTTTATGTATGTTTTGTATAAAGAAACCTAATTTAATACACAATGTTGATTCACTAACACTGAATCCATGGCCCAATGTATCATAACTCATGCTTTTATGCAACTTACCTTACATATGTATTTTCTTTGTAAGGTACACAGCAACCTTCTTGTGCTCTGTATTTAGAGGCCACTCTCAGCAGTGAAAGTGATACCAAAAAGCACAAAATGTGAGTGATTTCGTGGCATTAAATGGACTGTGAAGAGGATACCTTTTAACAGCAGGTGACCTGCAAAAAGAAGGCAGAGTCTCATCCTGCTCCATCTCAGCTGGGAATGTGCATACAGGCTAGTTCCAAACTCTTATCACTCTGCACATGTTTGTGAATGACCTCAAAAAGCACACTGATTTTGACCTTGAAAGACTATTGATTTGGAGTCACAGATATATTTTATCCAGAAAATGAATCCATGAAGTCAGAATCCACAAAGAAAACTGGCTGGCTTTTAAATGCCATACTTGGGCATTGCCCGTTTTTTTTAGGAGCATGATTGTTTTCGGAGCATGGTTGTTTTAGTCTTTATTCTTCTTCCTTATGGCCTTGCGTGGTACTTCTTCAGAAACTCCCCTACCTTGCAGTGGGGATGCTTGGTAAGAGTTCAGTCAAAATCCTGTCCTCTTCTGGCCAAAGGACATAGGCATCCATCATCCAAGACAAACTGGGCCCCTGGAACCTCTCCACCAGGAATGAACCTCCAGCTGAAGGGAGGAAGGTTGGAGCTTGGCTCCTGGAGCTAGGCATCTGGTTCTTGCAATGCCATTCCACATCTGCTCTGATCCTGTCCTTGTAAAGTCTTCCCAGCTTATCAGCCATAGCTTATTCTTCTATTTGATTGTGTGTAGGGGGGGGCGTGTTTGTTTTGGCCAAGGGGGGGGCGGTACCACTCCTAGGGCTTGATCTCAGGACCTGGGCATTTTCCCTGAGCGCTCTCTCTCTCTCTCTCTCTCTCTCCTCTCTCCCTCCCTCTCTCTCTCTCTCCCTCTCTCTCTCTCTCCCTCTCCTCTCTCTCAGCTAGTGCTCTGCCACTTGGGCGACCGTTCTACTTCTGTTTTTTGGTAATTTATTGGAGATAAGCGTCTCATGGACTTTCCTGCCCAGCTGGTTTGAGTTGTAATCCTCATATCTCAGCCTCCAGAGTAGCAGGATTATAGGCATGTACACCAGTGCTCAGCTCCAGGACTCATTTTTAAAAGATTCGGCCACACAGAGGACTGAGATTTTTTCCCCCCCTCACAGTTGGAGTTCTACCAGTTGAACCACACTTCAGTCCTTGGAACTGAGATTTTAGCACATGAACCCTTAGGGCACATTCCAGATCCAAACCACAGCCCTCTCATGTGGGATCCATCTTTCCAACTGTGGCACGTTCACTTCCTGTACTTGGGTCAGAGCTAATGGAGAAGAGCAGATTGTGTGTGGCCTTCAAATTAAATTATGAGAAATTTCCATTCATTGTTAAGGCATTTTGGTAATCTTTTTTTTGGTGTTAGTGAGGCTATGACATACTCGTTGGTAAACATGGATCTAGAAATAAGTCTGGCCATGAAGAATTTCATTTGTTCACAGATAAGCTTCAACAGCCCCAGCTACTGAAGCCTCATTTTTCAACTAATAATACTTAAAAATCATTAGAGTAAAAACTGGTGAATAGAAGGTTCTAGAAAGCAAAACCCACTGTTTTCTTCTTTCTCAATGCCCTAACTCAAGTAACAAGGCACAAGACCCTGCTTTTGCTTCTCATACAAATGAAGACAAGACTTGACATATTCTATGTTCCTTCAATTAAATAGTCTTACTCTTGCTGTTGTTGAAATGGAAACTTGGGTATATATTGTAATATACCAATGCATTCCCAGATATATATATATATATATATATATATATATATATATTTGAAAAATGATGATGAAATTAACTCAACTATGGTAAAGGCAGATGTTCTTAGAATCTTAGGGAGTCAATCTATTCATCTGCTTAATAAACATCTAATGAGCACCTGCTGTTTCAGGCACTGGGAAAAACATTAGGAACCCAGAAATTCGTGTTATCACTCACAAGTATCGGTTGAGCACTTCAGGAAACCCAAGTTTCTGCCTCTGGGATCCCTCATTCTGGCAGCAGCGTCTAGATACAAACAAGTGAGAGATGGGCTAAGTTCTTGTGTGTTTTGTATACCCAGACTATCAGAGAGTCTTTCAACGGGGAGCTTAATGGGAAAGTAGTGTCGCAGTAGTTTCAGATGACCTCGTGGTTCAGAATCTACATTTTAAGAAGATTCTGTGGAACTTGCATTCAGAGCTGTCCTATAAGGGATTTAGAAAGTCTAAGAAGTACTAGGGAAGGACTGGCAAGTCTCTGCAGGAATGCCTATGCCCCTGTGTTGATGTTAGGGGGTAGGTCTTGAATGACCTTTAGGAGTTTTACAAAGGTGTGGGGTGAGGAAAGATACAGGGATGTCAGGGAAGAAGTTTCACAGAAAAGGCAACAAGAAGTGAAATATCCCTGGAATTAAGAAGTCCATGGAGGCACAGTCAAGGGTGACAAAGGAGTCTTTAATAGCCGGCCAGCGACTGCCCTGTCCTGGACTCCCAAGTCTCAGAACACAAAGCAGCCAGCAAATACACTTAACACACTTAGGAAACAGGCCAGAGAAGAAAGAAAGAACAAAAACAATACCAACAAACCAATTCAGCTCCAATGGAGAGCTGAATAGGGACACCATGGTGACCAGAGAAAAAACAGACAGGAGACGAACATAGACACACAGGCATAATAATGTCTGAGCTGGTCTGCACCTAAATAGGGTAAGGTCAGGGGGCAGGGTTACAGGAAACTCCCGGTCCCAAGCACTGGACTGACAGGTTTAGTACCCTATCAGGCAGATGCCAGCCCCTGCCTCCAGGGATTCAGGCGCGCCCATCACCTGGGAGGCGAAACTTCCCCTTCCCCCACCATGAAGACAAGATGTCAGACCCTACCATGTGGCCAATGGCACTGGCCAGACCTGGTCTCCCTACTTAAGAAGTTGAAGTAAAGGAAATAGGAATCATTGGAAGAAGGGATCACACTGGGTAACCAGGCCAAGAATTGGACCAAGTATGGGATTTGGTAGTGGAATCAAGGCAGCAGAAAGGCCTTGTTGGGCTTCATTGACATCACTGCCAACAAGTAGACATCCTTGTGGTAGTACCAAACCACACACACACACACACACACACTTGCCTTCTAGGTATATAAGTTGGAAAGGTGAGAAATTGAGGGTATGCTTTTACAGTAGAATTGTATGTAAATAAAAGCTTGTCAGTAGTGCTACAGTAAGAAGGACTGCTTCTCAGGCTATATTTGTTGGGAAGAAATTTTAGAGAAGGTATGGTAGAGATTGTCCTTGAACTTCCTTTCTGCTCCTGCCAGTAGACGAAAACTCTCAGCTGCCCATGAAGAGGCAATTCTCGCAATGTAGAGCCACCAATAAGGCACGATTATAGATGAGGACTTTCTAAACTTGGGTGAAGAGACACATATTGCTTTATTTTTTTTCTAAAGCATGCTCAAATCCCAGTTTATAGGATGTGGAGAAATTCTGTTCTAATGGAACAGAAAATGAGTCTCCTTTGCCACCATCCCATGTCATGCAAAGGTCCTGGAACTCTCCTTGGAGAAGTTCCCTGTCCTCCATCTCAGACTGCCAGTCTCCATATCTTCATTAAGGGAAGGGAGTCTCTATTGCTTCCAAGCCAAGTTTGGGATTAGGACTCTGGGATCAGGTTGAGAGCTTCCACCTTGAGCTTCTTTTCCTCCTGAAGGGATGTTCCAACCTGAAGCATTTCCAACTTGGGGCCTTGCCGTTTTCCTAAAAACCTGTCCTCTGTCTCCTCTCCCCCTAGGAGGACTCCATTTGGTAATCCTCAGTGTGCTTTCAAAACCAAGGTTTGGTCTCTAGAAGGCTCAATACTAGTGCCCAAAGATTTCCATGTCCTACTTCTTTGAGCCTGTGCATTGTAACTTTATTTGTAAAGGAACTTTGCAAATGAGATTAAGTATCTTGTGATAGAAATATTATTCTATCCCCTTGTCTAGGGAGCTCCATGTAATTACAAGGTCCTTACCAATGAAATAGAGAGGCATAAGAGCCAAAGAGAGATTTGAAGAGGCTGGGCCATGAGCCAAGGAAAGCAGGTGGTGTCTCGAAGACAAGCCTCCAGAAAGAATATACAGGCTCTGCTGATGCTCAAGTTTTAGCCAAGTGAAACCTGTTTCAGACCCTACAGATAGTAAATATATATTGTTTTGAGTCAAATTGGAGTTGATTTGTTATAACAGAAGTAGGACATTACTAGAACTCTCTTTGAATTCAGGAGCTCTGCTTCTTATTTCACTGTTAACATCTCATAGATTTGTTCTACCCTTAAACCAAACCAAGTCACTGCCTCAGGAGAAAGGGTTGTTTCTGTCACCGAAGGAGGCCAAGGTCACTTGTTTAGTATAGTTTGGAAGGGATTTGTGCTTTTTTGTGGTTAGGAGATGGAAAAGGATTATTCTAGAATGTTGTCTCCAGTGCTTTCCATACCTGAGTTTCCATTATTTTGAATTGAAAAAGAAGTCTTTTCTTTTTAAATGATCACATAACAAATCCTTTGCTCTAAATACCTGATCTTTTTTTTTGTTTTGTTTTTGCATTTGGAAATGGTAATGTGAGCTACTGAGATGGCTTAAGATCCTTGATTTGAATAACAGTCAACTAGCAGCCAGGGCCCACACCACACGGTGTGTATGTGAATCTGGCTCATTTTCTGCAAAGAGGTTTTTTTCCCCAGCAGTTTCAAAACAAGCCAGTCTGGAAGATCTAATGAACCTTAGTAGCCTGCTGGACTCTGCTTGACCACTCAAGTCTCCAATTCCAGAGACTTGACAAATACTTGTGCTCAGGAATTCAGACACCCTTTCAGCGATGTCAGATGTCAACTCCTATCCACATAGGATAGGAGTTGAGTGCCTGGCTTCATGAACCCCAGTCTTCCTGTCTATGAAATGGGGACCGCAGTATCCGAGAACCTAGGGCTGTTAAATGATTAAATGAATGTGAAAAGCTCAACCAGGTGAATCCAAAGCCCTCAACAAGAGGGCTCCAAGGTCCTTCTTTGCCCCTGTTTCATCTCTTCTTCCCTATTCCATCTAGCCCATTTTCTTCTTTGGCTTGGGATATGCCCTGAAAATTCAGATGAGCAATAGAACTGTTCCTAGTCTTTTCAGCCTAGAGAACTTGAACATCCCCTTGCTGCCTGGACAAGAGACTTTTCAATGCAAAAAAACCACTGTGGAGTCAGGAGGGCAGCAGGCTGGAGGAAGGGGCCCAGCTCAGAGGTCTGGTTTTGGCTCTTTCCATCTGGAGCTCACTTGGCACCCTGCAGAGAGTGTGTGCCCCTGTGGGCTATGAGGCAGCATCGTTCAGCTGACCAAGGTCACATGGGTACAATCCAGTCCTCCTTCAAGAGGATGGATATGTCCCCCCAGGGAATGCCGCTTCTCCAACCCTGTCTTCATGCAGGTTTCCCCCCTCCCCTTGGTTTTCCATACAGGAAGTCTCTGCCTAGCACCTGCATTACCCAGATGACCATGGCATACCTAGGGGCAGTTACCTCCCCTTTCTCTGAGATCACATCCTGGACCACCTTGGTCACTCCTCCTCCTGACTGTGGGAGGTTCCCGGATGCTGAGGTCACGTTTGTATTTGCCATGGCCATACCTTCCCCTCTCCCTCCTACTTAACTCCAACCCTGCCAGGGGTCAGCCTTTTCCTGTGGACCTTACACTGTGGGTCAATTGGCAGTTTGCTCTCTTCCTAATAATCTCTATTCTGCCTGAACCAATGGTAGTTTCCTTGCTGCAAACCTTACAAGAACCATATGCATGCCCCCTTCCTTTCCTGAGTGTTGGATGTGTTTGAGTGGCTCTCCCAAGGTTTCATGCATTGATATTGGATCCTCATTGTAAGGAATTAAGTAATCCAACCATCATGTTTCCAGGGGGGATTTGGGGAGGTGAGTAGGGGCCAGGCCATCAGAGTATATCCTCCGTGATTGAATCCTGGGAGCTTTATATGAAGAGGGAGAGAGCAGAAATGGCAGATGTGTGTGAGACAGAGAGTGTTCTCTGTCCCCCGCCATGTGCTACCTCAGGACTCTGCCAGCAAGAAAGTCATCAGCAGGTGCAGGAATTCAACCTGAGACCTCTAGAACAATGAGACAATATAGACCTTTTTCCCTTATATAGTTGCTTGTTTCTCAAACTTTATTATATTAATACAAAGCAAATTAATGCACTAAGAGTTATAGCATATTATAATAGAACAACAATTTAAAAAACTCTAATGCCCTGAGAAGTGGAATTTTTATTTCTTCTAATTCTCCATAGATGCTTCTAACTAAAACACTTCTCTCCATCACCTCTTTGTACCAATGGCAGTAGCTCCAGTATTGATCTTATGCAAGTATACTAGTCATTTCTCGCATCTGGAGGCTTTCAGACACTTCTCCCAGGCTAAGTTTTCACAAAGAAAGCTGTGAGTCTGACGGCCACAAATTGTCTTGGCTCCAAGTGCTTTGTGATCTATAATCTGTAGATTTTGTCTAAAGGTTGAGCACTCTGTGATGATTTTTCTGAACTGACTTTTCTTGAGCCTCTTATATTAATCAGAGGATAGAAGGTTTTCCACCTCAGGAAAGGGGTGTTTGTCTTGTATGTAGAATCATGAACCAATATCATCATTTTCTTTTCTTTCTTTCTTTCTGTCTGTCTGTCTTTCTTTCTTTCTTTCTTTCCTTCCTTCCTTCCTTCCTTCCCTTCCTTCCTTCCTTCTTTATTTTTTCCTTCCTTCCTTCCTTCCTTCCTTCCTTTCTTTCTTTCTTTCTTTCTTTCTTTCTTTCTTTCTTTCTTTCTTTCTTTCTTTCTTTCTTTCTTTCTTTCCTGGTCTTGGGGCTTGAATTAGGGGCCTGAGTACTGCCACTAAGCTTCTTTTTGTTCAAGGCTAGTGATCTACCACTTGAGCCACAGCACCATTTCTGATTTTTCTAAGTCTCATGAGTTTTCTACCCAGGCTCTTAAATATATATATATATATATATACATATACATATATATTATACATATATATGTATATATTTATTATAAGTGATGTACAGGGGAGTAACAGTTACATGTCAGGTAATAAGTATACTTCTTTTGAACAATGTCACCCTTCCCTCTATCTCTCATAGCTTTTCTCTCTCATCCCCACTTACAAATTGAATAGTTCTTTTTCAACATAGTGTCTAGTGAGTATCATTGCTGCATTTGTTCACTCTTTGACTCACCATTACTTTGCCCCTTACCCTCCAAAAACAGATAAATGAACAAACAAGAGGATGAAATGAAAACAAAAACAGCAACAAAGAGAAAAAAACTCTTGTTTCCATTTCCCGGTGTTCATTTCAATAAATATTATTTTATTTGGTTAGATGCACATGGTTATTGTGCCTATCACAGTCAGTGATCATTTTTCCACTATTTACCCATCAGTTCAGAAAGTAGAGTGGGCCAAAAAGGAGCCACCCCTGTACCCCAGAACATTTGTCTGTTTACCATGAAGAAAATACCCCTCCCTCAGATACAGCCTGGCTTCTTATTCATGATCTACCGGCAACCTCCAGCCCCAAAGACATCCAGCCCCTAATTTCCAGAACCTAGGACGGCAGAGGTGACTGGGAAAACTGAGAGGGGACCGTTGATCACCCTGCTTGGTGTCTTCATGAGAGCAGGAAGAAGACTGGCGGTCTGAATCAAACAGAGGGCTAACAAGGGAAGTACAGACTGAGGGGGACAAAGCATGTGGGGAACTGTCTAGACACCGCTGTCTATGAAGCTGGAGGAAAAACCACAAGCCAAAGAGGGTGAATGGAAAGGGTAAAGGACAGGTATGAGAATGGAATCGTAGAGCTTGCTGAGATTGAGTTTAGGAAGCTGGGAGAGGGTGAGTCTGATAAAGGTATGTTGTGTGTATATATGGACATTTCAACATAAAATCTCTTTGTACAACTAACTGATGCTAATAAAACACGTAAAAAGTAAAAACGCAAAAGGGACAAGGGGGCAGGGGAAGAGGCCCATTGAAACAACAACAATAAACCACGAAGACCTTGTGAAGTCTCTAGTAGGACAGATGGCTCAGGGACCTACAGAAGAAAGACTGTTGCAGGCTACTTCTATTGCTTTCTGGATTCTCCCAAGTTGCAGTGCGCTCCATTCACACAGACAAGGGGCGCTTCTGGAAGCCATTGGTGAACATTCCTGAAGAGAGAATTGACGCAGCACAGGGAATGTCTCCTTAGACAAGTCTTCTTTGTGAATGTTTCCCTGGTCCACATAAAATACAAACCAGAAAGAAATCACCTTTCCAGAGGAGCTCATCTGATCACCTGCCTGAGACCTTTGGAAGCAATAAAGGATGGAAAACCAAGTAAAGCTTCCTAGCTGGGAAGGAAGAGGAGCAAAGAGAATGGGTCCAAGTGTGCAGCACAGGGGTTCAGGTGCCAAATTCAAGGTTTTAAGTGCCAGATGTAGGGGTCTATGTACTAGCTGTAGGGACCAGGTGCCCAGGTGGGGCCCAGCTGTGCTTGAGAATGGGACAGAGCCGTCAGTAGAGTGGCCTTGCAGACTGACCGGGGAATGCCCTCGACCAAGCAGATTCTTGAAATCTCACTTGGTCAGAGGAAGAATCCATCTTGGGAAGGCTTGTGGTAGACACATGAGTGTCCCTGAGTTCTCTGAGGCCTGGCTGTAGTGATAGTGCTGGGGCTGGCAAGTGGCCAGTCTGGGGTCCCTGCTGGCCACTATGGGATCCTGGGAGAAACAGCATGGCTCACTGCATTTGCAATAGAACTGCACAGATTTAACATATTTCGTTGGTACAGAAACCTCCAGGGTGGAAATGACTTTGGAAAATGTTGTCCCACTCCTTGTCATAGGGCGATCGGGGCAGAGGGGAAAGCTGAAGTGAATTCTGGCATGTGTAGCAAGCAAGGCAACACAGGACTCCCTCTGCACAGAAGCCACTCGATGTAGACTCTGAACAGACAGGTTATAAATGAGTGCTTGCCAGCTGAACTTGCCCAGAGCTTCAAGTTGGCATGAGACTTTCCAAGAAAAGAAACATTGCAACAAAGAGGGGAAATAGCACCCCAAGGAAAAAGCTATTATGGGCTGTCCAGAAAGGCCGAAGAGAAAGTTCAATGTAGCAGAAGGATTGTGTGTCACAAAGAACAACCCCAATGGGATCTTAGTCTAAATCATTTGTGCGAATGCCAAAGTACATTGGTGAGTGAAGGCTGCTTGAGACTCTCTCTTGCCCAGGATTGCGGTCAGGGAGAGACAAGCCAGGACTCATCTTCTGTGAGTTCCTAGGGACATCAAGTCCTGACAAGACATTCTCCTCCTGTGACTGACAACTAGAGACTGAAAATTAGTCATCAAAATGTAGTTTTTCCAAAACTGGGCATCTGTATACAATTCTGAATCCTATGTTGGGTTTGCCTTAAATCCACCCCTCTTCCATGCCAAGGGATTCATCATTACATGGCTGCTAAAACACATGGAAATTGTACTAGTCACACATGAAAGGCATTCTTTTAAAAAGCATGCTTACATAAAGCTTCCTCTAGATTCAAATTTTGAGTATATCCTTCCCTACTGAGGTTTTTAATAATAAAGAAACATTTTGATGCATTTTAAAATGTTTTAATTCTTTGATAGTTCAGTTACAGCTTATGCAGTGGCTATTCATTAGATCAGCGATGGGTCATCATCCCCTCTGAGGAGTAATAGGATTGGCTGTCATTTTTGACAGATTATTTTTATCTTCCTCAGTAGCTTCCTTCCACTCAGAAACGAGATTGTCCCACATGCCACTGTAGATCTTTGTTGTCATACCTGAGGATGATTCTGTCTGTCTGTCATACACAATACACACACACACACACACACACACATACACACACAAACACACACACACACAAAATGAAGATGATGAGCCAAGTCTGACTTCTACCTAGCATTATTTTCTTTCTCTTTTTTTCATTTTCTTTCACTCTCATCTTTCTTCCTCCCTCCCTCCCTCCCTCCCTCCCTTCCTTCCTTCCTTCCTTCTTTTCCTTAAATCCCAGGCCTCGATCCCAAACAGTAGTTCTGAGTCTAAAGCCTTCCATGCCACTCAAGTACATGGAAGAAGAAACAAAGGCTGAGGAACTAGGAAGGGCTTGGAGCCCAAACCCCAGAGGAGCCCAATGGCAGTGATCCTTCATTTTACTGATCTTTCTATGCAGACCATTTGTGTCTCAGTCCTAATTTAATGTCCCAGGTGGCTCATGCTCGGGCAGATCCTTTCCTCTGAAAGATAGGGCTCATTGGCCTCACATGTGCACAGGGAAAAGAAATAATTAGAGATTACTCAACAGACTACGAACAGTTTTCTGTGAATGTAAGGCAAACAAGTGAAACAAAATTAGAGGAACCCTTTAGGCAAATTAAAAGTCATCCCTGCAGCATGTGGACGAGGAAGAGGCAGGCTTGGCTGAAAGGGGGCAAGCTTTGTCACTGGAATGTCATCTCCCAGTGACCACAGCAAATATTTCCGGTGCCTTCTGACTCCAGAGTTGATTTCAAGCCTTTTTACAAAGGCTTGATTTACGTTAGCAAATTCCTGCTCATGAAAGCTTAGTTGTTCATTTTGTAAGTTAAAAATGGCAGCCTTTGGTTTGCTGCTCTGAGTCTGTGAGTCAGAAAAGGATGCCCTAGGATTGAAAGCAAAGCTTGTGTTGCCAAGGGCTCCAGTGCTTCTGGAAAGACTAGAGTTGCTCCACAAACCTCCTTTCAGACCATGTGACTACAGCAAAAGTCAGGCCGAGGATCTTGATACCCCTAATGGTTGGGATCTCCCTCTCTCCCCCACTTTTCTCTCTTTCTCTGTGCTTTCTACTGATTAATAGGAGATGAGAGTCTCACAGACTTTTCTGCTGGGGCTGGCTTTGAACTGTGATCTTTAGATCTTAACCTCCTGAGTAGTCAGGATTACAGGTGTGAGCCATAGCACCAGGCTGGGATTTTATTTCTTAATGGCATTGTTATGGAGACACTGATCTACCTGTTGGCTTCTGGCCTTCTCTGTCTCTCCCTCTCCTCTTATCCTTCAGCAAATCTAAACACCAGTGAAAGGGTACTTGGTTGATCTAAACTGGATGCAGAATTTGCTCTGCTGCATATAAATGTACAAAGCCTACTTCATCTATCTGTTTTTCCTCATTCCCTGCAATATGGAAATGGCATAAACAGCCATTAGTTCCCAATGAACAATGCCTTCAATTAACAATAAACAATTAACTTTGCTCCCAATTAGCAACAATGAAAAGGGATGAGGTACTGCTTGAAATGTCTCTTATCTGAAATGTTTCAGAAATATCTCAGTAGAGCTATGGGAGGAAAACCTACATGGAAGACCTTGGAACCCCTTTGCCATGAAAGCAGAGAGACCAGCCCTGGAGAGAGGCAGCTGGTCACACAGAGGGAAATCATCCTGCAACTTTGGTATCTGGCCAAGTGAAAACCCACTTCTGTCAGAATGTTCACATAAAGAGGAAGCTTGTACAGAGCCATAAATAAAATGAAAGAGAGGAAGCTGAGCTTTCCCAGGGCTTGGGTCAAAGTTCAAGTGGCCAGGCAACCAGCAGCATTCACTCACACAAGAATCTGGCCAAGTCCCAGATTTCTCCTCTCCAGAATCTCAAACCCTGTGTGTTTCCAGCATCCTCTTCCGGACCTCTTGGGCTCTGCAGTCCCAAGAACTTGGAGAAGCAATTGCTTGGGAAGAGTGGTCTAGGAGAGGTGAATGGAGAGGGGAGACAGGCTGGAGGCCTGGCAGTCAAGGAGATGACACTGTCTCCTGTCCTTTCCCCTAAAGTAGACTGGCCTGAGAAGACTACATACTTTGCAATATAGAGGGCTCTGGGAACTCTTGAGGAAAACACTTGTTTGGTGTCATTTGTGAAAAGCTGTGTTACCTTCTGATGCCCGACAGGTGGTTCTAGTGTACCCATTGCAGCATCGAAAGTGGTTCTCTTGTTCTGCAGGGATTGTGCATGTGCCATCGCAACAGGAGACTCCCTTCTTGCCAGTCCACCTGCAGTGAGGATAGAGTACTGGAAGCTGCTCCTCACTATTCCAAGTCACACTTGAAATGACTGTCTCATGAATGATACCTAAGACGATACGGGCACCCATGTGACCCCCCTGGTCATGTTTGACTGTATGGCTGGGAAGAGCTAAAAAGTTTTAGATATGAGTTCTATAGAGTTTAAAGGAATAGTTTCTTTCTCAGACAGTCCTTTAAAGGATATTCCAGAGATAGAAGCCAGGTGCTGATGGCTCACACCTATAATCTTAGCTATTCAGGAGGCTGAGATCTTAGGATCACAGTTCAAAGCTGAGCAGAAAAGGCTGTGAAACTCTTATCTTCAATTAACTAGCTGCAAACTGAAGTGGAGCTGTGACTCAAATAGTAGACCAATGGAGAGAAAAAGCTAAGGGATATCACTAAGGCCTTGAGTTCTAACCCCACACACCAAACCTTTTCTGTGAAGGGCCAGATGGTAAATATGTCAGTCTTTGCAAACCAAAAAGGATATTACATAGGTGCTTATAAACCAAGAGAGATCATCTACCTGTCCTGCATTCTGGGGATGAGCTCCATGAGGGGGCAGGAGTATTCTGATGCCATATTCCATTCACAAAGAGCCAGAGAGGCATCCTGAGTACAGTATATTTCCTGAATATACTGTATACCTGAATATACTGTATACCCCCAGGGCTGCTGCTCCAAGGCAGGCTAAAATACTAGGAGTTGGGTACTGTGAGGCTCGGGGAAACAAGGGGTTTGGGAACATTCTTGCCTGGTGATTGCAAGTGCTGCTGGGACTATGGTTGCTCAGGCTTACCGACCTCACCAAGATGGCTGGGATACATGCAAGTTTTGAAATGCTGTAGACAGCATAATCTAATTTCTTGCTATTATTCCCTCAACAATACAACATAGCAGCTATTGGCATAGCATTCACATTATGTCAGGTATTATCAATAACCTAGAGATGAGGAAGAATGGTGAAAGAGGTGACACTGATCACTATATTCATATATTAGTTTGTTGTATGGCGATTCCTTTGTAAAACTACATAAAGATAAAAATTAAATTTAAAAAGTAACCTACAGATGATACAGAATATATAGGAAAACACATGTAAACACATGAAACTCCATGCTATTTTATAGAAGGGATTTGAGAGTATACTCTCTATACCTATTCATATTTATTTATAGAGATGACTATGTGCTATATATATCTAGATAGATAGATAGCCATATATCCATCTCTATAAATAGATATAGATATAGAGTATACTATATAGAGATCTATCTGTAGATAAATCTATCTATATAGAGATCTATCTATAGATAAGTCTATAACTCTCTATATATATATCTATAGACATAGACATATATCTATCCATCTATAGCTATATCTATAAATATAGATATCTACAGAATATAGATAGAGGTGGATAGATATTTATATAGAGAGATATATACTGTATATACTATATGGAGATCTATTTATAGAGAAATATAGAGAAAGAAAGGAAGGAAGGAAGGAAGGAAGGAAGGAAGGAAGGAAGGAAGGAAAGAAAAGTGTTGGTGTCTGTCTGTATGTGAGTAGGGGAGTCTTGGACCAGTCCCTGTGGATACATACAGCAAGGGACTACCATGAATGGTACACAAATAATTGGACAAAGTATCTAGGACTGCTCTCATTGGATGACTCTTGACCTGTGGAGGAAAACTTGAGAATGAAGAGGGTGTTGTGTAGATATCTCTTTTCTACCCTGATATGAATAGTCTCGTCATTTACCTGGGTCACAAAATAGAGAGTGCTCCCAAAGTTGGCAGAAGAGGACAAACAAGAAGACAGGAAATGAGGAGTCCAGGATCAGTAAAGTCAACTATAGGTTGATAGAAAAAGTAGGGGGAAAACAATGGAGGGGCTAACAATGTTCAAAAAAAAAAAAAGAAAAAGTAAGTGCCAAAAAATTACACAAGCAGGAGTTGCCAAATAGGGAGAAGAGACAAAAGACAGGACAAACACAGACAGGTAATGAGGAAGCCAGGCATGCAGTTAATAGACATTCAAGTATTTGTTGATTACTGGGATGAGTGGAGGAGGAGACAAGACTTCTCACTGTATCATGGGCTTCAGTCTTCATGCCGTTGGGGCTGTGCTCTGGGGTCTTATAACTGAAGCAAGAAATAACAGAGAGAACAAAGCTCTACAGGGTAGATCTAACAGAAGTACTTAATTACATGTTTGGTCAGTCCTGAGATCTGTTATAAACAGCTCCCAAATTGAGAATCTGAGGGCTGGAGCATAGCTCAGCTGGTAGATCTTATTGGCTCATAAGTCACTGAGTTTCTGAAAGTATCAGGTACCAAGTTCAAGTCCCAGAATCAGACCGAGAGAGAGAGAGAGAGAGAGAGAGAGAGAGAGAGAGAGAATCTGAAGTAAATACAGTGAAAGCTTGCATAGGACCTTTGATCAACATGGATTATATGTGTATATGTAACTGTTACACTGAATCCTATTATTATGTGCAAGTAATATGTGTTAATAAAACAGAAAAGAAAAAGAAAAAAAACATTTAAGATCTGACTAACTACTACATCTTACCAGACACACTCAAATTTACCATGTTGGGTACAGATATTGAGAATGAGAAACTACGGTTGTAATCAAATTTCCTCTAGCTCTTTGATCTCATTTTCTGTTTCCCTCACTAGGGCAATCATCATGCCAGAGGGAAAAAATGTGCTTTCCGACCATATTTCTATATTTTTATTATCAGTTATATTGTTGAAGTAATTTTAAATAATTGGTGTTGATTTAACTGGTGTAATTGCTCTTCCAACTGACATGACATTTGTATGTACATGTCTATGTGTGTGTGTGTGTGTGTGTGTGTGTGTGTGTGTGTGTGCCAGAACTAGAACTTGAACTCGGGCCTAGGTGCTTTCTCTTAACATTTTTGATCAAGGCCAGCTCTCTATCACTGAAACCACACCTTCACTTTTTACTAGTTAATTGAGGATGAGTCTCATGAACTGTCAAATCACAATCTTCAGATCTCTGCCTCCTGAGTAGCTGGGATTACAGGCATTAGCCACCAGTCCCTGGCTGACAATGCATTTTTGACATTAATTTATGATCACCTATATGGCTTTAGTTCATCAACTTTCACACCTGTACAGCAGGTATAGTATTCCACTCTATAAATACAGTATAACTTATGCATGTGAATTTTTCCTTCTTTCTTTGTCTGATATAAGCAGAACTTCTATGAGCATCTTTGTATGTACATGTAATGGGTGTTATCAGTCAGCTTTCTGTCACAGTGACAAAAGATATGAGCAAATCAAGTTAAGGAATGAAGGTTTTATTTTAGCTTACGGTTTCGTAGGTGTCAGTCTATGGTCACTTGAGTCTGTTTCTTTTGGCCCTGTGACAGTAGAGTACATTTTGGTGATAGGGTTTGATGTAGAAAAGCTGCTCAATTCACAGCAAAGAGAGACAGGAAATCAAAATCCCAATAACTCCTTCAAGGAAATATCCCCAGTGATCTAACTTCTTCCACCAGGCCCTACCTCCTAAAGCTACTACGACCTCCAATAATACCCCAATGAGGACCAAGCCTTTGATATGAGAAATTTTAGAGTATACTGCATATCTAAAAACTATAGCAAGGGATAGGTGGGTTCCTATAAAATCAAGCCATAAAAGTAGTGCTGTGAGCCTGAGGATGTATGCACATGCACCCCTTGGCCAAATATTACCAAATTGCATTCTAAATTCATTGAGCCAATTTACACTGACAGTTTGAGAAACCCCAGTTCTCTACATCTATCCTCCTTACTAATGAATAGTCATGTTTTCATATATTTATTGACTCTTCAGTTTTTCTTCTCTGTGTTTTTCTCATTTGCACCCTTACCCATTTTTCCCCTGTGGCCTATTTATAACAGTAGGTTTATAGGAATTATTTATACTTGGTTCTACTTCTTTTCAATTATAGGGATCACAAATATCTTTTCTTAATTTTCAACTTTTGTCTTTTTACTTTGTTTACAGTATCTTCAAATAAACAGTTTCATCTAATTGGGGTTAAATTTAGTTTTTTTCTCTTCAGATTTAAGCAAGTATCTATTTCACTTTAAAATACTTTTTTCTTCGCTTATGACACAAAGATATTTTTCTGTGTTTCTTTACAAATGCTTTAAGACATTTTTGGTTCTTGTTTTCTTGCAGAAGTGGGGCCTTGAACATTCTAGACAGTGTTCTACCACTGAGCTACATATGCAGTCCAGGATTTAGATTTTAATATAAGAGAAGTCATCTGTTTTTCTCATGCTGACGGTTCATTTTCCCAAGCAGTATTCATTGTTTATGTCCTTTCTTCAATGTGTAATGACATTTCTGCTGTATCCTCGATTGCCATATGCTCAATCTTGCTTTCAGATTCTCTTTCTGTCTCACTGGTCTTCTTGTTCACATTATAATATTTAGCTGTGTGTGTGCACATGCATGTGTGTGTGCTAATACTGAGGCCTCAACTCAGGGCCAGGATTCTCTCCCTTAGATTTTTCATTCAATACTGACACTCTACCACTTGAACCACAGCTCTACTCTCAGCTTTTTGCTGGTTAATTGGATATAAGAGACTCGGGGATTTGTCAGCCCACACTGGCTTTATTGAACATCAATCTGCAAATCTCAGACTTTGGGGCAGTTAGAATTACAAATGTAAGCCACCAGTACACAGCTAATATTTTTCTTTCATGTAGTGTAAGTCTCTCAACTTTTTTTTCTTCTTGACTTTTTTTGTGCTTGTAAGATCACAAATGTTAATGAAAGCAATCTCAGTTTTTAGCATTTTTTTTCAGCTTCTTTAGGGGTGTGACAAAGTGTCAGTTGAAAATCTTTTTTGTAAAGAACAGAAAGTGCTTTTGACTATTTTAAGTAAAAAGGAGTGGCAGGAAGGATGCTTGTGGAAGGGTTCTAAGGCTCAGGATTAGCAGGAGACGGAGCTCTGACTTCAAAAGTGGGTCAGAGGCACAGCAATGTCAGGAGACCCAGCAGACTCAAGCACTGGCAAGAAATAGCTGAGAAACTGATGGTACCATTACCTTGGACTTCTAGCTTACTGACTGATTTTCTCTGAATTATCATTTACAAGACTAATTTTTTTATATTAGAGATTGCCTGACAATACAGTGACTTTATATGGTTTCCTTGATGTTGATCATCCAGTGTTCACCAACCCCCAAAACACGGAAATCCTGATCATCAAAGATGAGGACATTTCACTTATCCTGTCGCCTGGATCGCAGGTGGCTGCATAACATATTCACATTAACTTTATCCAATCATCTTATATAGATTCATATAGAAGTTCTTAATCCTAACTGGGTAGCTTTCAGCATTTATTGACGCCCTCCATTTTCTTAAGATCAATTAATTGAGTTTCTGGTAATGAGGCCCAACTTCTGGTATTTTTTGAGCCCTTCGCCCTGCATGCTGCGCTGCTGACAGGCAGGCCAGGGACACAAAGCAAACACTTGTGCTGACACCCGTTAGAAGTGGTTGCCTCCATACCAAACCTCTTCCTCCATCCTTCATTGCACAGTGGCACCATCATATCCACTCAAAAACAAGCATGGGCAGATCTCATACTTTATTGTGGGAAGCAAAAGTTGGTGATGGTTCAACACATTCTTCAGGAACACTTAAATATTCTTGATATGACAGTGGGATATGATGATATTTAAAGGGAATGATGGGGGCTGGGAAGGTGGCTCAGTGGTAGAGTGCTTGCCTTGTATGCATGAGGCCCTGGGTTCTATTCCTCAGCACCACATAAGCAAAAAGAAAAAAGCCAGAAGTAGCGCTGAGGCTCAAGTGGTAGAGTGCTAGCCTTGAGCTGAGGAGCTGAGGGACAGCACCCAGGCCCAGAGTTCAGGCCCCACAACCGGACCCCAAAAGAAGGGGGGGGGAATGATGGTATTGGCAACCCGCTCTCCTTTTCTCTCCTCTTCTCTGTTCTCTTCTCTCCTCTCCTCTCCTCTCCTCCCTTCCCTTCCCACCTTTTCCCCTCCTCTCTCCTCCCCCCTCTTCCCTCCTCTCTCCTCCCTCTTCCCTTCTCCTCCTCCCTCTTCCCTTCCCTTCCCCTCCTTTCCCTTCCCTTTCTCTTCCCTTCTCTTCCCTTCCCTTCCCTTCTCTTCTCTTCTCTTCTCTTCTCTTCTCTTCTCTTCTCTTCTCTTCTCTTCTCAGAAGGCAACATTAACTTGATTGAAGAAAAAAAATGAAACCCTTCATATCCTGGAGTAGGACAAACACATTTTTAGAAGAACCCTTATAGACTCACAGACTTACAATTTAAGGGAGATGAGAGAGCAGGGATATAATATAGCAAACTGTATTTTCATGTGGAGAAAGCCATGCTGATAGTCTTAATTACAGTAAACAGTTTGGCAATTAGGATTTATCACTCAGAACATGATCTGAGTAATTTTGATGGTGAGAGAGCTACTCTTTAAATTTGAGTGATTTCATTCTTTAGATTAGAGCTCCTGACTTTAGAAGATGAAATGCTTGGAACTGTTCTGATACGGTCTTTAAAGAATAACTTTAGAGTAAATTAGTTTAATCATATGCGATGATCTGTGATTCCACTGTCGTTTTTTTCCCAAAAGCCATACTGTTCTCAACACCTTGAGATATATTTAGTATTACTGACCTTAAATATCTCAGCTCAAAAACTATGTTAGTGATTTCTGTGGAGTGTCCTTCAAAGACTGATGTGTTTAGTCCCTAGACAAGTGAGGCAGTGGGTCCTTTGGAAGGTCGAGCCTAGTGGAAGGAAGTTCAGTCCTTGGGAGGTTACCCTTGAAAGGATATTGGAACCCCAGATTCACTTATCTCCCTCTATTTCACTTCCCAGACACAATGAGGTAAAGAGACCTCTTCTGCCCAGCATTTCTGCCATGATGTATTGTGCTGCCACTGTTTCAACATAACAGGGCCAAGTAGCCATATTCCCAAACCTCTGGAAATACAAACCAAAACAAATTGTTTAGCTTAGGCATTTGCTGCAGGAAACTAGCACCCTGGTGCACCATAGATGCTGAATTGCCAGTTTTCTGTGGGGAAAAGTGCTGGTATGCAGTGTTAACCTATTTCCATAGTATCCACACTGCACCATGGCTAATTTGATTTCAGGCTACCAAAGTGAGGCCACATAACACAGAGTTGGGAAAATCTTCTTAGGATCACTTCACTGTATCATAATTCTGCTATCCAATGAACACAAATTAATGAGGAGCATAGGTAAGCATAAAATACCACAAATAAGGGAAATTGATGTTGAATATTAATTACTTCTATTTTCCATAAAGTTTATTATATTCACATTTATATAGCTTAATTTTAACAGACTTGACGTTTAAAAACAATTTTACTTGCAGAAAAATCAGTGGGAAATTACAGAAAATTCCTATGTGACTCTTGTCTCCACTCACACAGCCTCACCAACCATCAAGGTCCTATGCCAAGTGGCACAGTAATTACAACTGTTGGATGTCTTAGTCTTTTGCAATGACTTGGGACTGGGTTATTGCTAAAGGAAAGAGTTTTATTCTGGCTCATGGGTTCAGAGCTGGGAAGTCTAAGAGCATGACATCACAACAGCTTTGTTTCTGGTGAGGTCCTCTGCTGCTTCCAAGCATGGCAACAAAGCTAAAGAAGGATGCAGCCCCCACAATGGTGAAGAATCTCCCATCATTCATGAGAATTTGACCCCCACAACCCTGACACTGCCCACTAAGCACCACTTCCTAATCCTCACACCAAGGAATGCAGGTTCCAAAAAATAAATTCTTGGGGAACCAAGAACCATAGCCATGAACCCACATTTGCATGCCAGTATTATCCAAAGACCATGGTTTACATTAGGTGTTGTACATTCTGTTAGGTTTTTTCTAAATGTATAATACATATAACCACCATTTTCATAACATACAGTATTTTGGTTACCTGGTGAAGTGATGTTCCCAGAAGGAGAAATCTTCAACTCTTAAATCTGGGTACTAGGTTTGTGATGCCACAGAAAAGAATTTTTAAGACATGTTGAGGTAGAGAACAGGGGAGTTTATCAGTAAAACAAAATAAAGTGAAGGGCATTAGACACCTAGACATGGGTATGGACACAGAAAGAGAAGCACTGCATGCTCAAGTATTAGAGTTATTTATGGTGAAAGAGTAGGTTGAGTTAGGGTTTAAATTTTACTTAGGTCAAGGACTCCCCTTTGTTTTGAACATCATTCTTACTGACATATTGTTTTAACACTCTTGCTTGGGAGAGGAGATGTTATGTTACAATCAACTTTTCTGACTCTGGGTCACTGTGCCATAGATGGTTGCTCTCTTTGAACATCCTTTTAAACAAAGGATGTGTTTTACCAGATGCTCCTTTCAAGATGAGTATCTTTCCTTAAGTATTTTTCTTTTACAAACATTTTGTGAAAGCAGGGGTTATACCGTGGGGGAGGGACATACAAAGCAACATAGACATCATCTTATAAATATGTCAGAAACAATTGCATGAAAGAAAAAAATTTAAATACTTATCTGGGGTTCATTCTCCTAACATCAACTTATCTGACCTTTCCTGCTTGATTCAGACATATAACCCCTACTTTCACTGTATTTGATGTTGGTATAATTTGTGGAGGAGAAGGGCAAAAACAAATTGTTTAACTAGGGATACAGGTGGACCCATTGCAACAATGAGATGTACAAGTCAGTTATGTCGAAAAGGAACTTTACAACTTTGGTGGGGGTGGGGGAGGATCGGGTGAGGGGAGGTGGGGGGGAGTTTTTATGGGAAGGGATGGGAAGGGGAAACAAAGGAGGAGGCTACGATGCTTGATAAGAAATGTACTCATTATCTTGCCTATGTAATTGTAACCCCTTGCACAGTATTTTCACAATAAAAAAAAAGAAATGTACTCGTTATCTTGCCCATGTAATTGTAACGCCTCTGTACGGTATTCTCACAATAAAAAAAACATTTTGTGAAGGAGTTATTTTAAAATATCTTTCTTAAAAATATGTTCTCTAAGTTCTCAAGAAATATTAATTATCTGGGCAAAGTCAGATTGGTTATTCCTCTACCAGATACAACAGCTCAGTGAAGGTGTGGAAGACCAAAAAGATACATATATATGCTCCTCACCAAGTTATTCATTCATACAGTGTTTTTCCTAGTTTCTGGATTTTTATTCCTCTGTCTCTTTTTCCCTAATCTTATTTTTACTCCCTTAAAAATACTCTGTGTTCTGCCTATTCTTGTATCCCCCTCCTTCAAACCCAACAGCTGACAATCACTTATCTTTTTACTGCTCCCTGGAATTTTATTTTTCCAGAACTTCATATGGTTGCAATCATGCAGTGTGTAGTTCTTTCAGACTCGTTTCTTTCTCTTAGTAATATGCATTTAAGATCCTTGCATGGGTTTTTCCATGGCCTAAGCACATTTTTCATTAATGGTGAGTAATATTCCATTTTCTAGACCTACCACAGTTTAGTTATCCAATAGTTGTCCTTGTAAGGACATCTTGATTGCTTCCATGTATTGGCAATACCCATGTGCATGTTTTAAAGACAACTTGTTTATGTAAATACCAAAGTCTGTGTTGCCTGAATATACAATTTAATCTGTAACAATGGTTGGATTTTACAGTCATATTGAAAAATGTATAAGAATTTGTCAAATGACTTTCACCAGCCAATGTGGAGAAACGCTGGCATATTGTTACATTTACACCAGATCCCTACCCTTCCTCCAACTTGTGCCTAATAAAAATTCCAGCTTTAAAAAATAAAATAAAACATATAAAAAATTCCAGCTTGAGCTTGAGGTATCTTTAGCTAAAGTCCATCTGTGATGTAATCTTTAAAATGTTCTTTTTGTATGTGGATATATATTCTACTGTGTTTATTAAGCAAAAACAGACTTGCTAGTTCCTAGCTTTCTGGAAACAGCAAGCCATGTTTGATTTCAGGCTTTTGCTCCTGAAAGCACCATGGGGAGAATGTGATAAACTGCTCTAATCAGAGATTCCCTAAGTGTTCCACAGAAACTCGGGGACCTAAGAATTTCCCCCTAGGGACCCAGTCCTTTTAAAATAAAGTTCCACCTCCCACATGTTCACTTCACTTTTATCCCTTTAACCAGAGATTCTCTGCTTTTCTGTTTGAGGTACTTTATCTGAGAGAAAGATTTTTCTTGACTATGAAGACTCTCAAACCAGTGCCTTGGAACACAAATGTTAACCGAGGAACTGAATTTTGCTTCACACTCCTGTTCCTTGAGTCACCAACCACACTCTAGGAACTGTGTTCCTCTCTTACCTCCACAAAACTTGTTCTGAGGATCTGACATGAATTTAGAGAGAAAATACCTCCAGATGGCCCAAGGTATCTATCTCCAGGGTGATGAGAAGAGATAGAAGCTGTTGTCACACAGGCAAAGGTGCTGTCCACTTTTCTTACAGCTGTGTGTAGAATTATTTTTAGACTCATCCCTGGAGCTACTGGTTAACCTGTAAAATTGTAGAAAATGCAGGTGCGATCAATTTTCATTTTTCTCTGACTCAATCAGTTCTTCCTGGAGAGAAGACCCACTGAGATACAGCTTTGTAATCAAGACTTCATATAATCAAAGTCATCGCTAAACATTTGCCAGGACTCCCCACAATCTGTTGTTGCTCAATATAGAATCTTCTCCTCTCATATTCAGAGGTTTATCACCTTGACTCTAGACAGTCTACATTTACATTTCATATACATGACAGAAATATATTTGGAGACATGTGTTGTCTGGTGGTTTTGTAACTGAGCAAATCAGAGCATCCTATGTGGACAGCCTAGTGCATGTCTAAGCTGTAGGGCATAGCCTATTTTTCCTAAACTACAAGCCTGCATGACACATCACCCTGAACACTGGAGATCAATGCTAACACAATGGCATTTGTATACCTCTGCATGTTTAGTCCTAGAAAAGGTATAACCAAAATACTAGGCAAGGTGGGTACCAGTAGCTCATGTCTATAATCCTACCTACTCAAGAAGCTGAGATCTGAGGATCACAGTTCAAAGCCAGACCATGCAGGAAAGTCAATGAGACTCTTATCCCTAAATAACCAGCAAAAAGCCAAAAGCGAAGCTGTGGCTCAAGTGGTAAAACACTAGCCTTGAACCAAAAAGTCAAGCAAGAATGTGAGGTACTGAATGCAAGCCCCAGTACAGGCATACACACACACACACACACACACACACACACACACACACACACACACACACACATACCACCACCACCACCACCACACCATACCACACACTAGACAATAGGAATTTCTCAGCTTTATAATATAGTATCCCCATCATTTATACGGTCTGTCATTGACTGGAAGGTTGTTAAAGTACATGACTGTAACTAAGTGCTTAGTGCTGTGTATCATAAAGTATCTTTTAGAAGTAGATTAGGACTGCAAGAAATAAAGAGCTAGCCTTGATATCCTGCAGTATCTTTGATCACACCACCTATTCCCCCAATAAAAAGATAAAAGACACATGTGTTTTATTCCTTTTCCATGTAAGGGAAGCATCACTTTGTTCAAGTTTGTTCAGAGGTGAGTTAGGGGAAACTTCTCTGTGTCCCTTCTTACAAGTAACACTTCATAGCGTTTTAGAAATCACCTTGCTTTGTTTTTCTTCTTATTTGTTCATATAAGTATTGCAGGTTCCCTCCCTGAGTAGGGCTTAGGAGCTATTATAGTTTCATATTGGCTTGAGTAGAAGACCTGTCCAGATCATGTAAACTACATACTTAAAGACGTATTAGCTGTTAGCCTACAGGCTGTGGGTGCTTTGAATTGAAGGACCATGGTTCCAATTTTGTTTTCAGTACATTTGAGGCAGAGCTTGTTGTATAATAATTAGTGAGCTGAAATGATCAAATTCTCAAGATCTTAGGATCAAAAGTTGTCAAAGCTTATTATGTTACTAGATATTACTTATTTTATTAGATACTAAATGAATCATAGATGGAATCCAAAAATTGTTGATCTCATAAAATCTGAGAAGGGTAGTTACCAAGGGCTAGGGAGAGAAGAGATAGGGAGGAAGTAGGAAGGGAGGCAGGGAAAGAAAGGAGGGAGGTAGGGAAAGAAAAAGGAAGGCAGGGAGGGAAGAAGGAAGGAGGGAAAACAAGTCAATCAAAAGATACAAAGCTATAGTTCCCTAGAAGTTTCATTCTCTAGAAGTTTTCATTATACACTAGGGTGACTAAAGATCAAGACAACATATTATGTACTTTTTGTGTGCTGGTTCAGGGTTTTGAACTCAGGGCCTGGAGCTTTGCTTAGCTTTATGGCTCAAGTCTAGCACTATTCCAACTGAGCCAAAGCTCTACTTCCAGCTTTTTGCTGGTTAATTGGACATAAAAATCTCACTGATCTTTCTGCTGGGGTGGATTTGAAGTATAATCTTCAGAGCTCAGCCTCCTGAGTAGCTAAGATTATAGTCACGAGCCACTGGCACTCAACTGTAGCATGTATTGTATTTTTTTAAGCTAGAAAAAAGGATTTTGAGTGTTCCCATCACAGGGAGATGATAAATGTTTGAGGAGATAGGAACACTTTATTAATTTGAACACAACACAATGTATACGTGTGTTTGTGTATCACATGTTACTCCATAAAGAGGAGCAATTACAATACATCTCACACAATAAAAATTAATTGTGAAAGGTTGAGAAAACTTTCGGATGCACCTGGGTAAGGTAGGTCATCCTATTTCATTTTAATTGCTTATTTCTTTATGGGGCTAGGACATATCATTTTATAAGCAAAGGTATTGAAAAAGTGGCCAGTGTGGAAGAACTGTACAGCTCTAAATGGTTCTGTGAGGTCCGGGCCCAGTGCTTAGGCAGGTCATGAGACGTGTTAGGCGGTTCTGTTCCTGTTTTATTTTTTCTCAGTTCCTGGTCCTTCTTGAAGAGCAATGGTTCAATTTAGTAGTGAATGGAGGGCTCTAGGAGTGGGGCTGGAAGAACCTGTCTGGGAGTTACAGCACCCACAAGGCACTGGCAGATGTCATTCTACCGGAAGCTGACCTTCCTCACCTCAAGTCATGAATGTGTGGCTCCCACTGTTGTTGTGCCTGAGGGCTCCACCTGAGCCTACCCATTCTCACCTGCAAGGGAAGGTGGTAGACAGGGCAAAGGTCAGCCACGACTACCCAGGCAAAAGCAAGACCAACAAGTAACACACAGCTCCCTGTGGTTTGCTGACCAGATGATTTCTGGACAAGCTAACCGCAGGCCTAGCCCAAGGCAAAATTGTAGAGTAGTTTCCAGGTCCGGCACCTCTTCCTCATTAGCAATGCCTTATCTCAGAGGTCACCAGCCTTAGGCCTTCTGTCTGCAATACTGGCCACAGATTCAGGCCTTTTCCTTCCTTTCCATAGGAGAGGAAGCAGCTTCCAGTTCCTGGCCCTGCTGCCTGGGGTTGGGCTGGCTTCCCACCTTCTAAGTGTAGCTCTTCTGACAAACTGACTCACTGCCAGTGACTTCATCCACCTCTTCCCAAGTACTGTGCTCACCCTTTAGTGCTGGCTAACTGGGGCCAGCTCGACTGGATTGTTCCAATGGTAGACGTTTCCAGTGTGGCAGATTCAATCTGAGTCAAATTGTCACTCACCACTCACATCATTTCTGCTAGGGACTGTAAAAAAGAGATAGATGAACTCAGCACTGGTGGCTTATGCCTGTAATCCAGGCTGTTCAGGAGACTGAGATCTGAGCATAGTGGTTCAAAGCTAGCCTGAGCAGAAAAAGTCCATGAGACTCTTACCTTCAATTAATAACTAAAAAGCTATAAGTGGAGGTATGGCTCAAATGGTAGAGCCCCTGCCTTGAGCAAAAATACTAAAGGACAGCATCTAGATTCTGTCACAAAAAGAAAGAAAGGTAAGTAGAAAGGAAGAAAGTGAAGGAAGGAGGGAGGAAAAGAGAAAGAGAAAGTATGGGCTAGATCTTAAAAGGGCTTATAGGGGCTTTTCCTTGGCTTTGGGAGTCAGTGAAACACTCCACACAGATCTGCTTTTCCTACACTTCCCAGAGCACAAAACAAATGCTAACTACTTGGTCTTGAAGTTCATGTGCCACAGCCCTCATGTTCTCATAAGATATGAACAAACCCAGGTTAGGAACTGAACACAAGGTTTGACAAAATCCCAGAATTCTTCCCAGCTACACATACCTGAGTGCGAGGGGTTCCACAGTGCTCTTAGATCTTCCTTTCCTACTTTTCTCCTTTAGTCCTCAGTTTAGGAATGTAGGTAGGACAGTGCTGTGAAAGTCAGGACTTTGTGTCAACTGTCATGCTTGTTTTTTACTTTAACTCATTTTTGTTTGTTTTTGCTGGTACTGGGCTTGAACACGACTACTTGAGCCACACTCTGCTTCTGGCTTTTTTCTGGTTAATAAGAGATAAGAGTCTCAGGGACTTTTCTGCCTGAGCTGGCTTTGAACTATGATCCTTAGATCTCAGCCTCCTGAATAGCTAGGATTATAGGTGTGAGCCACCTGCAGCCAGCTGTTTTGCCCATTTTTACTGTGATTTTGGCCTGTGGTTTTCAAGGAGGATGACATCATGGGAATGTGTTTTGAATGATATCTTGGGAGGAGGCATCTTCTGCTGAGGTCTAGTTTTCTGAAGATCCTGTTGTGACAACCCCAGAAGTTCTGCTGTACAGTTTTTGCAACCTGGGATAGCCAAGACATTCTGGGTGTTCTCCATGTTACCACTCCCTTGTGCATACTGACCCCATCCATCTGTTCCTGGGCATCACACCTGAGACCAATGGCTATCTTTGCTCACGGTCAGGCTCAATCAGAGGCTGAGATCAGACAAAAGTGCCATCAGTAGTCCAAGTCAATTACATCCTGCCTTTTTCCTCACTGGTTGGTAGAACCTATATACATGCTCTAGAACCACTGACAAGTGTGAGGATTTGGATTGCTGTGTCTCCCAGATGCATGTGCTGGAGGCGTGGCAATGTTGGGAGGTAGTGAGACCTCTAAAAAGTGGGACCTGATGGAAGGTTTTTAGGCTAATGGGGGTACTGCCTTTGGAAAGGATTCTTGCTGGTCTCATGAAACCCCAGTTAATTCCTTTGAGAGTGGGTCAGGGATCAGGGATCCTGACCCCTGAATTTCTCTGGCTTTCTGTCTCTTGGCATTTGTTTTCTTCCTTTGGCAGGCACCCCAACCATGGTGCCAAAAAGATGGTGACCCAGTCTTAGACTGGGTCTAAGACTGGGCAAAATTGTGAACTAAATAAATCCCTTTTGTATACATATTACCCAGCCTCAGGTATTCTGTTGTAGCCACAGATAACACCATATAGCAAGACAAAGCTGAGAACATCTCAATCAGCTCACATTCAGGAGGCTGCTTACCAAGCAGTCTTAAGTATTTTGAGAAGAATGGCAGCTATGACTTTCTCTGGGTAGCAGCATAAGTTCTAGACTTTATTAGAGTTATTATAAGCTGAATGGTAACTCCAGAAATTATATCTCACTCACTCAAAAAATATAGTCTCTACTTCTCGCTATCAAATATACTCCCAGCTTATCAGAAAAGAGCATTTCCTTTTCTTTTGAATTCTGTTATTTTCTATAAACAAACCACCTCCACAGGACAGACTATCCACATGCACACATAAAAGAGCAACTAGACTTTATTTTAGAAGCAACTAGAACTATAGTTTTAGCATCCAGGATCATTTTGAAGGAGTCTCTGGGGATGATAATTAAATGTGGCCACCTCCCACACCAAGGTCAGCTTCCTTTCACAGTGACAACTTTTAGTGCTGTGTTGGCTACTTGACCTGAGCCTTCTAACATGCCAAAAAAAAAAAAAAAAACAGGGAATTTTCAGTGCTGTGTGCCAACTCCTTGAATTTCATGGAAGTGCTCATTTATGCATGGCCTGCCCCCAATAAGAGAAGGGGTTCTGAGTACACCAGGAAAGTCTTTTAGAATGCTCATAAGAGTGTTCAATATGAGGATGAAACTTGAAAGTACAGCCAATCCGCCTGGCTCTGGTGGCTCATGCCTGTGATCCCAACTACTCAGGAAGCTGAGATCTGAGGACTGAAGTTCAAAGCCAACAGAGAAAAAAAAAGGCCATGCCATTCTTATCCAATTAACCAACAAAAAGCCAGAAATGGGGCTGGGAAGGTGGCTCAGTGGTAGAGCGCTTGCTTTGCATGCATGAGGCCCTGGGTTCGATTCCTCAGTACCACATAAGCAAAAAGAAACAAGCTGGAAGTGGCGCTGCAGCTCAAGTGGTAGAGCACTAACCTTGAGCTGAAGAGCTGAAGGACAGTGCCCAGGCCCAGAGTTCAGGCCCCACGACCGGACCCCCCCCCAAAAAAAAGCCAGAAATGTAGATATGGCTCAAGTGGTAGAGTACTATCTTTGAGAGAAACCATTAAGAGATAGGATCCAGGCCCTACACACACACACACACACACACATACACACACGAGAGAGAGAGAGAGAGAGAGAGAGAGAAAGAGAGAGAAGCGAAGGAAGGAAGGAAGGAAGGAAGGAAGGAAGGAAGGAAGGAAGGAAGGAAGGAAGGAAGGAAGGAAGGAAGGAAGGGACAACCAACCAAAAATCCTCTCTCAGCTCACACTTTGTTCCAGAAAGTATTGAGGTTTGACCCCAGCCTGCTATCTGTTGCCTTCACAGTGACCAAGCTGTTCCACTTACCAGGACTTAGCTACTAGGCAGCATGGCCTTGGCTTAGGTCCTTGAGCCACTCCTAGGAGGTAAGCCTCCTGCCTGAGCCCTCCTTTGAGAAGCTGCCCAACGTGGACACCTAAAACCCATTAGCATGTCTCCTCGTAAGAATCGTAGTTTGTTCTCTGCCTTTTGTTTGGTTTTGTGACTTACCAGTTAATACCCTTTACACACTGTGCAATGAACCCTATTTTGCTTTCAAAGCCAAGTTCAGATTCCACTTCCTCTATGAAATCTTTATTGCCAGAAATAGTTCCACCACACTGTGTGGAACTACAAATGTGGAATTACACATATGAGTGGGAAGCCAGACATTAGTGGTTCATGTCTGTAATTCTAGCTACTCAAAATGTTGAGATATGAAGATCATGGTTCAAAAACAGCCCGGGCACTAAATCTCTTATCTGCAATTAACCTGCAAAAAGCCAGAAGTGAAGGTATGGCTCAAGTGATAGAGCACCAGTCTTGAGCAAAAAAAAAAAAAAAAAGCCAAGTAAGAGTGAAAGGCCCTGAGTTCAAATCTTCTAAGTTCTGGCACAAAAATAGAAGAAAAGAAAAAGCAAACAACAAATATTGAATAGTTTATGGCTTACATGCACATTACTTCATTCTCAGTCCTGGAGTTCTGAGGCTGGAAATTCCTGGAAACTATCCCACCAGGACTTAGTGGTTTAGTGGCACACAGACGCTGCTATAGTCATTAAGCAAAGAAGAGACTCAGGTTTCCTGAACACCTTAAAGCAGCGTTGTACCTATCAGAGACTTTGGGCAGGAGCAGCTCTGCCTCTATATAGCGGGTTTTGATGATTGAACTTGGAACTTTCTCATGGTCATATGACTTGTCTGACTTAATTCTTGCCAGGATTTCTGCCCCGTAACTCAGTGCTCTTTGTGAGACTATTTGGGGAGTCTTCCTGCCAGATGGCTTTGGCCACGGCCTCTTCAGCACTCACAGCAAGCTCAGTCTGACCCCTTAAGTTCCTAAGTAATAAGTCACTATTTTATACCGCTTAAATCTGTACTTCTACGTTTACTACTCAAATCATTCTGTACCTTGACTCCCACTTAAAGCCTCACAGTAAAATTTGTCATTAGGACAGTCTGAGAGGTGGGTCTTGTAAGTGGTCATTAAACCCTGCCTTTGTGGATAGATTGATTCCATTATTGTGGGAAGAGGTTAGCTATCACAAAGGAGTTCTCAGTAGAAGGGCAGGTCTTGACCCTCTCTGGCTCTCTTGCTCAGACTTACTTCCTCTGTAACATACTCACCTGTCCTTCTGCCATATTCTATTATCACAGAAGCCCTCATCCTGGCTTCAGATTGTAGGCTAAGGTCCAATTGTGTATAAGTTACCTAGGCCAGGCATCCTGTTATAGCCAACAGACTGAAATAAGGAATTAATGTGAGGCTCTCTATGCATTTATGCAGTATAGAGAGATCTATACTTGTCTTGCCTCTCATTAACAAGTGAGTGTGGGAGAGGCCGACAGAGCCTTCTTTGCCTGGGGATGAGAGGCAAGGGCATACATACACACAGAGGATGGATGAAGAGGCTCTGTCTGGAGTTCAAGGCTGGGATGGAGGTCAGAGGTGGTAAGGTGTTGGCCAAGTGGCAAAGTACTGGGTCTCTCCTCAAAGGACAAGCCCCCGACCTGCCCACTGGGGAACACCTATCCTATCAAAAACAACATCAATGTAGCCATCCCTCAGCCTCAATCTCCATTTTCTCAGCACATTGCAGCCAGAGCCACATCTCCAAGAACCACCTGCCCCCATTCATCCAGCTTTGAGCAAGGGCTCAGGTTGGTTGAATCCAAGTTTCCAGCAATCCCCATTCTGCCTGTCTTTGCCGCCAGCCCCAGGGTCTGAGGAGGGAGGAGAGACAGCTGGGGAAACACCATGAGATCTTCTCACTGACTGTGCTCACAAAGGCAGCACACCCACCCCCCCGTGACAATGACGGTAGCATTTTTGCCTCCAGCTACTGTGTTTGCTGCCCTGGCTGAGCCAGAATGCCACATGGCTCTGCAGACATCTGGTCCAGCCTCTTGACATCTGGTGGAATTTTGATTCCCATCCACATGGGCAGACATCATCAGAATAGATTTTAAAAACTGGATTGGAACCTATATTTAATATCTGAATCTCTAGTTCCCTGTTGCCTTATCTGACTGTTATTATCTTTTCACGATCTGTCCTCAGTGCAACAGCACGTAGAGGAGAAGCATCATTATTTGTGAGTGAGATGACCTGAGTTCAAGTCCCAGCTTTGTCCCAGGCATGTTTCCCTCAGTCAGCTGTCATCATAAGAACCATTTCCAGGTGTTTCTGAGGGCACCAGCTAGGATAAGATACGAAGACTCTTATGTGAAATGGAAGTGTCTGTGAATGCCTACAATGATGGTTAATGTTCTTTACCCTGAGCCATCAGAAAGGAGAGACAGGTCCACATAGAAAGACCTCCCACGGAGAAGGCTCCACCTCTGCCCGTGTCTGCATGAGCTTCTTTGCCTCCTCTATTATCACTAGATGTTCCATCAACAAAGCATAAGATGGCTAAGAAGCTCAGGAACCCAAAGATCTTTGCTGTCTTGTTGATCTTGCTTCTCAGTGCTTGGAGCAGGGCCCGGGGCATGTAGAATGACTATGGGTGAGGGGCACAGAGCCAGGAAGGCAGTTCTTACAATGAGATCAGATTCTTTCAAGTTTTCACTCAGACTTCACCACTGGGTTGAATATTAATTCACATCTCCCTATGCCATGATCTGCATGTGCTTTATCCCCAAAGGTGCATGTGCTGGCAGTTTGGTCTCCAATGTAAGGAGATTGAGAGTTGGTAGGACCTTTAAGAATTGAGGATTCCTGGGTAATCACTGGGTCACTGCTTGCACTCTACCACTTCAGGCATACCTTCAACCCTGCTTTTTTGATGGTTATTTTGGAGTCTTGCAATCTTTTCTGCCCGAGGCTGGCTTCAAACCTCAATCCTTTAGATCTTAGCCTCGTGAGCAGGTAAAATTATAGGTATGAGATTTACTTTTAACAAACAAGGAAAATGCTACCTGGCATAAATGCTATTATACTGCAAAGTGCTATATACAATGACAGCTAAAATGATATCATACAGTAAGAGTTAACCTGAAGATGACTTTTATAGCTTAAGCAATTCTTTGGCAAAAAAAAAAAAAAGTTCAACAAAAGTGCTGACAAACACTAACTTTTTTGGAATGTCAAATGTCATTATTTTAAAATGCAAGTGAATATACTAAACCATGGAGACACACACCTGAGAATCAGGTGAAAACAGTGCCAAACACAAAGGGGTGTGTGTGTATTTTTAGCACCTGTGACAGCTTTCATCTGTGCATCTCATAATGACCTCATAAATATTTGCTTGTTATCTGCATTTCCCTGTGAGACAGCTGTCAGTATCATTATCTTCTTCTTACAGAAATGACAGCCTAAAGTCGCCAGAGATCAGGCCCCTCAAGCTTCCTAATTCAAATAAATCAACTTATATGAAGAATAGACATGAGTATACCTCAAAAGTCAGCTTCTCCTTTGAGCACAGGTAACCAAGCAATGGTTCTGGGTCCCTTTTCTCTGACACTTTGTATTTCTGAAGCTATTGGTTGTTCATCCTTCATCCCTCATTCCTTTCTGGTTATCTTCATCAGCTTGTGGGAGGGGGACAGCAATAACAAAATAGCAAATACTTAAACAATTACACATTTGTTTCTCATCCATGTGGAGAATGGGAATCCAAAATGAAGGTAACACCAGATTCAGTGTCTGGTAAGGGCCTATTTCCTAGTTTATAGATAGCCACTTCTCATTGTACCCTGGCTAGTGAAGAGCAGATGGAGAAGACTCAGTTCTCTTCTTATAATGGCACTAGTTCCATTGATAAAGACCTCATCCACATAAATGAATTACCTCTCCAGGGCCACATCTAATAATGCCATCATTTGGAGTTTTAAGGCTTCAATATATGAATTTTGAGGAGAGGGACATGAACATACAGACTGTAACACAGATAAAAGACTGCGTTCCACCAAGTATTTGCTTCCCCAGGTAAGTCATGGAGGAAAGAGACAGAGAGAGACAGAGAGAGGAGCAAATAGAAAGAACTTCCATTTCCGCCTTCTGATGGAGTTATATGAAGATGTGAAGATGATGTCTGCAATGAAGGCCACCATCTGTGACCTTGTTGGGAACAGTGGGAGACAGGGAGATAAGGGACAAAGGCCAACTTTATGAAATGACAGAGAAGATTGATTCATGCACCTCCAGAATTGTTCTTATATAAGATAATAATGGCCCTTTTTGATTTTGGAAATAGAATGTGCAGTTTGGGCCAAAATCATCTTTAATGGTAGGTGTGGTGCCCATATCCATCTCATGCTTACTGCCTGTGAAGTTTTGCTTTAGATCTTTCTCAGGTCTCTTCACAGGAGTTGATCTCTGAAGAAATTGACTTACATCTCAAATCATCTTGCCATTTGGATGGAGTGAGAAAGGGGAGCTTAATCCAAATTGCTTTTGTATTTGTTCTGAAACCATAGACATGGGTCAATGTTTCTGTCTCAAATTGTAAAATCTCCACTCATATTTCTTGGTCTGTCTGTGCTAACTTCAGCTTTCTCCCGGAAAAGAAAATTATACACAGGAAGCACCAATAGGTATATTACATCTTTCATCTAGCATATTCAAAATGCCCATAACAGACTAGCCTGTGCTCTAAACACTGGGGACACAAAGATGAATTATTCTTTGATACTATTGCCCTCAGGGTAGAGCCTGTGAGACAATGGGTAACTTGGCCCCAAACCAGATTCAGATCAGTCAAGGTCTTGTAAAAGTAGATGTCACATTCCAAAAGTTCAACCAAAGAAGGCTCACTAAACAACTCTTTAACAGGATGTTGGATGGGTTCAATAGAAACAAGAATAGGGGCTAGTCACCGTGGGAAGCTGTGGCTGCCTGGCTTGACTGGTTTCAGTGGATCTCCAGAGTTCCTGGACTGATGTTTGGTCGTCAGTGTGGTGGTTGAGGCAGTGGGACCTTTAAGAATTGAGACCTACCAAGAAGCTAGAACTAGTGTGTTGAGGGGGGAGGGGGCGTCAATGGAAAACTACAATGCAAAGAAAAATGGTAGGCAAATGCAGTCATAATATTCAAGGTAATTACGTGAAAATGGAACCAGGTAAATTGGGGGAATAGGTGGACTTCGAAGAAATGAGGAAAAACAATGGAGAGGGTGACACTGATCATAATGCATTATATTCATAAACTAGATTCAAACCCATGTGTACATTACAATAAAAATAAATAGCCATGTGCTGGTAGTGCACACACCTGAAAACCTAGCCACTCAAGAGGCTGAGACCTAAAGGTCAAGGTTCAAAGCCAGCCCACGCAAGAAAGTCTGGGAGAGTCTTATTTCTATTCAACAACAAAAAGCCAGACGTGGACATAGGCCTCAAATGGTAGAGTGCTAGTCTTGAGTAAAGTAGTTAAGGGACAGTGCCCAGACACAGAGTTCAAGCCCCAGTACTGGCACTAAGATAGATAAATAAACAAAATCCCTCAGAAGAGATTCTAGTAGTTCTTAAGGCCCCATGATAGTAAATTTAGGAGACCAAGCCTGACCCCACATCTCTCTGACTTCCTGTCTGGCAATGCCTTCTCTTCCTCTTGCATAAGCGCCTGCCTTCATCCAGGCCATTGGCCATAAGGTGAAACAGTTAGGGGCCCTCTCCAGAGCCAGTGTCATGCTGTTTGGACAAAATAGAACTCTCTTCTTGATACATTTACACAGCCTAGAGTATTTTGTTATAGCAGGGAACAGTCATTTTACTGGCGCCCAGAGCAAGCTTGAGGCCAGATGAAGTGGTGTTGTGACAGAAAAATACATCCTCTGCCCACCTGTCTTCCTTCCCCTCTGAACTCCAGCCCCTGGCCAGAGTTCAGATTCCAGGAGTCCTAGTAAAACAGCAAAAGAGGTTTAGACTCCCTGACCCAAGGGACAGGTAACAGAAGAGGATGTGGTTAGCATGGAAAGAGCCAGAATGGCTCTTTGTCGGTTTTGTTCTGTAGTTCTTCTTTCTGTCAATATTAGCTATGAGAATTGCCTATTTCAAGTCTTCTAAAGTAAGCATTCTTTAGCACTCTCTTTTTTCAGACTGATCTCTCCCAAGACTTGTCAGAAAGCACCATTCATACAGAAGCAGAAATATGTCGAGAATATGTAGCTGCAGATACATCATCAGCTTAGGGTTAATTAAATATTCACAACATTCCGTGTGTGTGGTGGGCCCAAGGGGAAAGCAGTAAGGATGAGAGAGATTTCCTCTGTGCATGTACATGGAAATGATGCACAACCCCTAGGACTTGGAGCTAGAGAGAGAAGGAAAGGGTCCATTTGCCCTGCACTGGTTGGCTCAGGGTCATTTGCAGCATGCGCTAAACCAGCAAACCTCATTTACAAAGTTGAGATCAATATTCAAGGGGGAAAAAAGACTACTTAACTTTGAAGGAACTCTAATCTGTTTAATCAAATATATAATTGATTCTCATCCACCTAGGCTAACATAGGGATCTTTATTATCTTTATTATTCTCTACCCTAGAAACATGTTCATATGGTTCTTGCAGTTTTTCGTTTTTTTTTTATTGTGAAAATACTGTACAGAGGGGTTACAATTACATGGGCAAGATAATGAGTACATTTCTTTTTTTCTTTTTTTTT
>NW_012267410.1:1023036-1066677 GCF_000151885.1 Dipodomys ordii
ACCGACATTGTAAAGCTCGTTTTGGACATGACAACTTGTACTTCTCTTTGTTGCATCAGATCCACCTGTATCCTTAAACAACTGGTTTTTCCCCATAGTTTTTTGTTTTTTATTAATTGTGTGAAATAATGGATTTCAGGGTAACAATTGCACCTGACATTTGTGTCTGTGCTAGTACTGAAGCTTGAACTCAAAGCCTAGGCTCTGTCCCTTAGCTTTTCCACTCAAGGCTGGGACTCTCTACCACTTGAGCAACACTTCCGACTTTTTGCAGGTTAATTGAAGCTAAAAATCTCACGATCATTTTTTTTTGCTTGGGATGCCTTGTGAATAGCTAGAATTACATGTATGAGCCACCAACATCAAGCTATATTTTACGGTTTTTTTATTTTTTAAGAAACACTACTTTTTATTTTGGTAGTACTGGGGTTTGAACTCAAGGTCTTGTTCTTACTAGGCAGGTACACTATTATTTGAGCCACACCCACAGCCCGAAGACTCTACTTCTTGAAAAAGTATACTTTTTTAAAAAAAATTATCTTTAAACAGTTGTCCAAAGGAGTTGCCATTCAGTAAAGTAGAATATGAATAGAATGTATTTTGATCAATGTCGCTCCTTTCCTCATTCTCTCCCATCCCTTACAATCCTACCTTTTCCCTCGATTTTCTTAAATTTGTAGAATATGCATTGAATTTTATGACTATTTCCCTCCTTCCTCTATTCATTTGTCCACCTTTCTGTCCTTACTCCCATCTTTCCACGCTTGAGTGCCTGATTCCCGGTATTGATTTGGTTAGACTGAGAGTTAGCCTTCCTAAGGAATTAGATCGTTTGAATTCTCCCCTGAATCTACCATGTTTCGATTAATACACTTCTGTATACTTGGATAGCACCCCTCATATGTGGAAGCTAGAACTAATCTATAAATAGATTACTATATATATATATATATATATATATATTATTTTAAGGCAATATGGCAGTAGCATGATTGAAAAGCAGTTGTTTCAAAACAGAAGCATTGAAGTCACAAAAGTGAGGTCCCTGCATGTCACTGGGAAGATACGGCTGTCACTAAACATTCTCACCTCCCTGTGGGCACTGAGGAATTGCTCAGTCTGAACTCCCCACTCTATCTTGAAGTCTTGTCATGGCTCTGTGCCCTGCTCTTAGGAATCTGCATTCTCTTGCTTTTCTAATTTAGCTTGGGTTTTTTTTTCCTATCAAACTAATATATGCACATATTTTAAAGTCAAATCATCCTACAAGGCCTTTGATGAAAAGCACTAGAATCTCTTTGGCATTTTCCACGCCCCAAGGCCTCTCCCATGTCCCAAGTAAAACACATATTTTTGGCCTTTCCTTCCTACTGGAATACCACACATGAGTTTCCTTGGCTTGCTTGCTTCTATTTGAAGCCTTACCTTTGCCTTCCCTCTGCAGAGTGTGGGAGGCCTCTTTCCATCCCCTCTGCTAGCCATTCAAGACCTCCCTCCCTCAGATACACCCCCTGTATTTTTGTCCTTTCCATATTAGCACAGCTCCCACCCGTGTTAGAATGCCAATAAAATTTTGGCATTCGATGTTTACATAACAACACTTGTAAAAGCTATTCACAGACAAGTCACACCAGGTCCCATGATTACTTTATGAAATTTCTCAAGCACTACTACATTTTCCTTTTCTTTCTTGCACACAACTTCATTTTCCTGAAAGTGAGCACTTACCCTGTTGTATGAATTTAGGTGCATTCATCACTACATCACACTCAAATGGATTGCACCAAGCTCTTCTGCATCTCTTCAGTTGTACAAGGACCTTGATGCATCCATTCTTCCTAAAGGGATAACCAGGGCAGTGAGTTCTAGTTTATTTCCCCTACTTCCAGGGCTCCTATAGTAGCTTCCAAAGCGATTTCTTCCTTAACAGAAGTTCTCTAACTCTTGTATATCTTAATGGTCCACATTGTAGACTCACATTAACTCACCCTTAGTGTGATTTTCTAGGATAGAAGCCAATCTTCACTGGTTTTTCTCTCTGGAGTTAACACTAAGCTAATGCTAACACTAAGCTAACACTAATGCTATTCTGATTCTTGATTCATCATCAGTGGACGTTGCTTGTCTCTGAAATTGCTTTGAGTCTTCTATATCTTGAATTTAAAGAAATGTTTAATGATATATCTTGATGGAAATCATTTTCAGACTTTGGGTAGGATGCATGATAGGCCCTTTTCATCAAGCAATTAGTGTCCTTTGATTCCAAGCCATGTTTCTTTATTTCTTCCATTATTTCCTCTCCATTATTTCCTGTTTATGCTTCTCTCTGATGAGTTGCTTGTTAGTTTCATGATATCTAGATTGATTCTTTAATTTTCTTATTCTTTTTTCCATCTTCAATTTCTTGCTCTTTTCATGGCCCCTTCATTCCTCTCGGATGGAACTGGGCCCCAGCTTGCTTAGCAGGTGCTCTACCCCTTGAGCCACTCTTTTTTGCTTTAGTTATTTTTCAGTTAGAGTCTCACATTTTTGCCCAAGGATTGCCTTGGACCAAGATCCCCCTACCTATACCTCCCACATAACTGGAATGCCAGGTGTGAACCATTGCACCCAGGTTAAACTCAGGGCGTCACGATTGCTTGGTGTATTTGCTCATGCTTGTCACTCTACTACTAGAGCCATACCTCCATTCAGGCATTTTGCTGGTAAATTGGTGATGAACTCTCATGGACTTTTCCCAAGCTGGCCTTGAACTATGATCAGATACAGATATTAGCCTCTCAAGTATCTAAGACTAAAAGTGTGAGCAACTCATAGTGTCCAAGGATCTAGCAGCCAACAGTATAAGGTCATGGACCCTTGAGACGGACACTAAAATCCTACCCAAACTATAGCACACATTCATTTGTAAAACACCTGCTGCTCTCTGCCTGGCTTCCTTCTCCTGTGCCTGGTGATCCTACTTCAGACAATCTCAGGTTACCCTCTTCAGAGAACACAGTTGTATTCTGCTGCTGCTGCTGCTACTGCTGCTGCTGTTGTTGCTATATCAATCTGTCCTCTACTCCTGATTGTCTCTGTGGATCCATTTATAGCATTTCAGGGGGTTGCCAAAGGGGGTGGTGCCCGGTGCTAAGAGTAGGCTGCTTCATTTGCCTAAACTGAAAAAGTTTAAAAAAAGACCAAAACCTCAGTCATCAAGACAAATAATGCATAGCACAACCTTTTAATAAATCAAAATTGATACAAAGTTCAGGATGGGTGTAATTGAATTTTTTTTCTTGCCTCACGCTCTGTGTGGTTCAGCCTGCTTGGTCCAATCCATGACCTTCTACCAGAAGCTTTGACAGTGTCATCAGGATTTTCTTGACTGCATTGGTCTGTAAACCTTACAGGTGGCTGAAGGTTGTATTATCACTCATCTATCATGGAAACTATTTTGAACAACCAAGGACTCAGGGCTCACTTTAGTCTGGCACAAGCACTTTTTTACACAGTGGAAGACTGACACATCTAGTAGCAGTGGTCATAAGTGTATGCCTTACAAGTAATATTTCTTGCCTATATAAAGCTCTAATTTGAGGGGCTGGGAAGGTGGCTCAGTGGTAGAGTGCTTGCCTTGCATGCATGAGGCCCTGGGTTCGATTCCTCAGGACCCCATAAGCAAAAAGAAAAAAAAGCTGGAAGTGGCGCTGAGGCTCAAGTGGTAGAGCACTAGCCTTGAGCTGAAGAGCTGAGGGACAGCGCCCAGGCCCAGAGTTCATGCCCCACGACTGGACCACCCCATCAAAAAAAAAACCTCTAATTTGAAAAACTTTAGTGAATTAAACCACTTATGCATGTGGTGATAAAACAGAAAGAAGCCACCATTGGCAGCTTTAAATCTATAGGAACTTTTGGAAAATATGCCAGTGACTAGTCAACCGTTATTACTATTATGGAAGCTTTATTAGCTTCTACTTCCAAATGACAGAAAAATATTACTTTTTCATTTAAAATTAAGTTTTAGATTTATTAATTCGAATATAATTTCTATTATAAGTGACTCTAAAAATCTATGGGCTTCATTATGACATTTTCTTGTGTGTGTGCTGGTACTGGTTCTTGAACTCAGGACCTCATACTCTAATCTAGCCAATTCCCAATTGGCATTCTGCCATTGAACCACAGATCCACTTCCAAGTTTTTGTTGGTTCATTGGAAATTTAAAAAATCTCATAAATTTGACTGTTTGGCTGGTTTTGAACTACAACCCTCAGATCTCAGCCTCTTGAATAGCTAGGATTATAGATGTGAGCCACCATACCTGGCTCATTACAGCACATTCAGACGTTCATACCATGCGTTTCAATCACATTGAAGTATTGCTTATGCTCCTCTTTGGTTCCTGTCCCCCTTCCCACCGCCCCGCTTCCCTCACAAAGCTCCCCTCCTACTTGTATGTCTTTTTTCAATTTTTGTTTTGACTTTACAAACTCTCTTAAGGTCCATGTTTATTAAAGTTTTTGTTTCAAGGCCAACATCACTTAAATTTACAGACAACAGAACTTTTTCAATGTGATAAAAAAACAAACTTGTGACTAATTTTCTAAAATCACAGTTCATTCATGTTGTACTGTACTGTTGATTGTACACACTATGCCAGATACAAAATGAGATATTATCATTCTGAAATGACTCAGAGGAGATGTCAGCATACTGGGGACAATGACATCCAACCAGTCTGATAAAGTACATGTGCACATGTTGCAGTATACATGCTGCAATATACGCTTATATCTTTTTAAAAACGTAGGTACCACATCAAAATCACATTGAGATTCCACTTCACCCTAGTTAGAATGGCTATAATCAAAAAATTGAATAACAACAGATGCTGGAGGAGATGTGGCCCCCTATGGTATATCCCCTGTTGTCACTGTACTTGATTTTGGGACCCTGCATCTTGTATATAAATTTATCTAATTTGGGGGAGGGAGGGGGAATAACAAAATGCTGAAACAAGGACACAGGATGACCCATTGCAACAATGATACTCACAAGACACTATGTTGGAAATGAACTTCACAACTTCTGGGGTGGGGGAAGGGATAGTGGGAGAGCAACAAAGGAGGAGGTAGCAATGCTCCACAAGAAATGTACTCACTACCTTACTCATGTAACTGTATCCCCTCTGTATAGCATCTTTACAATAAAATAAAATTTTAAAAAATCTAGGTGCCAGGGCTAATAGTATGCCTCAAGTATTAATGTACTTGCTTATCAAGCTCAAGGTGTTTAGTTCAAACCCCAGTACCACCAAAGGAAAGAAAAAGAAAGAAAGAAAACTCTAAATTTCACATACATATGAGAGAAAACTACATTGCATTATATGTTACATTTGTTTCTCTGAGTCAGGGTTTTCTATCAGGATTTATGTCAACAATTTCCTTCCAATATCCCAACCTTAAAACTTTAGTCAAGGGGGCTGGGAAAGTGGCTCAGTGGTAGAGTGCTTGCCTTGCATGCATGAGGCCCTGGGTTTGATTCCTCAGCACCACATAAGCAGGAAAAGCCGGAAGTGGGGCTGACGCTCAAGTGGTAGAGTGCTAGCCTTCAGCTGAAGATCTGAGGGACAGCGCCCAGGCCCAGAGTTCAGGCCCCACGACCAACAAAAAAACAAAACAAAACAAAAAAAAACTTCAGTTAATAATCCTCTAGATTGGACTTAGACACCTCAGCTTTTATTTGTGCTAATGCAAATCCTGCTTCTCCTTCCTTTGACCTTGATACCGTTAGATTATATACTAGTAGATCATAATCCACAGAACCATTATGAGAAAAGGTCAGGATCTCCCCATTATCTGATGTTTTCTAATGATTACTTGATTCTTCTAGAAAAATTACACTGTACTGCACACAAATCCTGCTTCGGTCTTTTCTGCATGGTAGCCACATTCCTGGACACTGTCTCATTGATGTCACTCTGGATCCTGTTTCAAAAGCCCCACCCTCTGGTCTCTGTAGGAACTTTCCTCCAAAGCTCCTGGCCTTACACTTCAACAAAGTAGGCCATGTTCAAAAGCAAGAGTGGCACTCCCGTGGGAATATTAAAAGAGGTGCTCAAGTTTCCACCTGTACTTGGATACCCAAGAGAGAAGGAACTCTAAAATTTCACAGTAACATTATGAGTTTTCTTTAGAAACATATTGTCTTGCTATGTGAATACCTGGGGAAAAAATGTGAGGACACATGGCTGGCAGTTCTGTGTTTTCTGAACTTTGGTTCAGTGTGTGTGTGTGCGCGCGCGCGCGCGCGCGCGTGCATGCGCATGCGCACGCACACCTAGCTACTCTACAAAGTGGATTCTTTCTGCAAGGGACCAGGTAAGAACAAAGTCTCATTATGGAGAGAAGCATTACCTCACAGTTCACAGACTAATTGGACCACACCTGAAGTACTTTGTTCTGTCTCCAGAAGCTTAGTTAGAGACTGATAAGGGACTGGCAAGAGGCCAGGAGAAAAGAAAACAATACAGAGACCCAGGAAAGGAAAGCTACCAGAGTGTGAAACAGGCATTTCAAGAAAGCAATCATCCTCAGCTGGCACTGGTAGCTCATGGCTGTAATCCTAGCTATTTAGGAGGCTGAGACCTGAAAGAGCATGGTTCCAAAGCAGCCCAGCCAGAAAAGTACAGGGTATCCCATCTGCAAAATAACCAGCAAAAAGACAGGCTGAAGATGTAGCTCAAGTAATAGAGCACCAGCTATGAGCAAGAAGGCAGAGTAAGAGTACAAGGCCCTGAGTTGAAGCCACAGTATCATGAAAAAAAATGAGAAAAAAGAAAAGAAAGGAAAGGAAGGAGGAAGAAAGGAAGGAAGAGAGAGAGAAACAGAAGGAAGGAAGGAAGGAAGGAAGGAAGGAAGGAAGGAAGGAAGGGAGGGAGGGAGGGAGGGAGGGGAAAAGAAGGGAAGGGAGTAGGAAAAGGAGAGAAGGAATGAAAAAAGAAAGGGAGGGAGAGAAAGACAGCAGGAGAGTGAAAGAAACCATCTTCAACCTCCATTGTTTACCAAGTATTTAGTGAGAATCTAAAAATGTTCATGTCTCTACATTTAAGACAATGAAAAGGTAAGATCTAGGCTGTTCCTTCAAGCACTCAGCATATAGAAAATACGTGGTCCGAGAGATTTTAATATATAGGTGGACTTGATGTTATTGTGTTCACTGAACTGCACTTAGCCTTTTTGTGCTCCCTGGATATTGCACCCTTATAAACTGAAGTTTTGTAGCAGCTCTACAGAGAGCAATCCACCTACATCCTGTGTGTACACGTAAGGCCTCTGTGTCACATTCAGTGGTTTTTTTGTTTTGTTTTGTTTTGTTTGTTTCTGAGGTACATAGTGGGTTTTGCTCTTATAAACCTATTATAGTCTGCAGTCCAGTGTTAATGTGACTTCTGCAGGCACTGGGAAAACACTTTATTGTGCTGTTCACTTTTTGGCAGTGATTTGGAAGTGAGCCTATGCTACCTCTGCTTGTACATGCAGCTCAAACCTTACCAGTTGGATTTCTTCATCTGAAATACTGGTTACTTTCCAGAGCTTTTTCTACATAAACATAGAATCACCACGCTAGATAAACAAACACAAAGCAAGAAAGCATTCCTCTGCCTTCCATCAAAACAAAACTTTAACTGAAAACCAAAGTAAGATCTGTTATAAATTAGGCACCCCATGTTCAGGTACCTGGAAGTAGTCCAGAGAATTGTGACTCTGAAGCAAGAGAAAGTGGCTTCCTGAGCAAAACCTCTTTTATCTGTGATTCAGAAACTACCATAAACCTAGTCATTGGGCTTGGACATGGCAAACAATGGCCATGTGGAGTATGTTCATTTGTAGTATAAAAGAAAATTATGAAAAAAAAACCATTTTTAATGGAGCAATAAAATCTGTTTTCTCAACTATGTGGTGCATCACAGTTGTATTAGTCTCTCACGGTTGCTATAAGTTACCACAGAGTGAATGGCTTGAAACATTTCAGTGTATCTTACATCTCTTTAGGCTAGAACTTTTGCAGGGGACTACTCACTGCGCTAAAACCAAGTTGCTGAGAAGACCTCATTCATTTCAAAAGCCCCAGGGGCGGAAGTTGGGCTGCCTTTTCCAGATCCTGGGGGCGTCCACATTCCTTGGCTCCTAGCCATTCCTCCCTCTCCAAAGCCAGCAATGTGGGATTGTCTGTTTCTGGCACCCTTGCTCTGCCTTCCTCTTCCACTTTTGAGGGCCCTGGGATGCCACTGAACCCACTTAGATTAACCAGGTAAACAGTAGATCTTATTTAGGTCTGCTGATTAGAAGCCCGAATTACTCTTTGTCTTATGTTCAACTATATGTTTCCCCCCTGTAAATGATAATGCTGATCTCCTAGCCCCCAGTACCTAAGAATGTAATCCTGTTCGGAAATAGAGCTGTTGCAGGTGTCCTTAGATAAGAAGAGCTGGTATGGAGCCCCTCCCCTGACATAGCCTGCATCCTCATAGCCATGTGAGAACACACCTGGGCATACTGACAGAGAGAACATTATATGGACACACTAACAGAGCAATGCACCTACAGACCAAAAAGAAAAATATGACTGGAATGAACACAGATTGTAAGAGGTAAGGAAGGACTTGCCCCTCCCCATCACAAAACTTCAGAGGAACTGTGGCCCCACCAACACTTTTCTTTCAGACTTTTGGCCTCCAAAACTGTGAGAAAGAAAAAAAAAGTTCTTGTTTTAATTCACTGAGCTCCTGCTGTTTTGTTATAGCAGCAAGAGGGAGCTGAGACATCATGTGATATATGATTTCCAGTGGGGTTGTCAGGGTGCTTGGAGATCAACCTTCCTGTTGATTGCCTGTTCTGTTCTGACAGCTCCACCTGGTCAAGGCCTTTGTGCTGTGTCTCCCCTTAATGAAAGGCAGAAGTAGAGGAGAAGAAAATAAGAGGGGCCATGGTCATGCTTTTTTATTTTTGGTCCATTATGGGACTTGAACTCAGGGCCTAAGCTCTGTCCTCCTGAGCTTTTTTGCTCAAGGCTAACACTATACCACTCTGAGCCACAGCACTACTTCCAGTTTTCAGGTGGTTAGTTGGAGATAAGCATCTCATAGACTTTCTTGCCCAGGCTGGCATTGAACCATGATCCTTGCATCTCAGCCTCCTGAGTAGCTAGGATTATAGGCATGAGCCACCAACACCCGGCAGGATCATCTTTTTTTTTTTAATTAGTAACCCACTCCCATTCCTGTGAGCAGATCTCTTAAGACCTGATCAGCATTTCAAGGCCCCATCTGTCATCAGAGATGCTTTTCACAGCCCTGCCTCTTTCCAGGCATTACACAATATCAAAAATACTCTATTCACTACTACATGAAGAGCTTTCCAATGTAATAGTAAATAAAATGCTGAATGCAGCAACTGGGGAACACAAAAACAAATGTATAACAACAACAAAAATAAGCCTTTGCTGCCTGTATTCTTTTGTTCAATTACCATGAAGGATTACAATGACCAGATCTTGCTTTAGATCAGCCTGCATCCCTAAGAGGGCTGCCTCTCTATCTTGCTTTATGCCATCTTCTGGTTGCTCTGCCCCATACTGGAAAGAGCTCTGGGCTCTGGGTTGTAGAAAATATGTGTTAGTCCTTTAGCTTCCTAGGAGTGATTATATGCCACCTGATGCTGCTCAGTGGACACACGTCCTGGAGTATTTATCAGTGTGTTACCAATGAACCTTACAACAGTGCTTGTGTGTGAGCGGGCTCTCCTCCAGTTCAATTCTCTTGATTGGTTTTAGACATCCCAAAGACAAACAAACCCACCCCTAAAATTCTACTGTTACAGGCTCCACAATGAATTTCTCGACTTTATCAAGGAGAATGTGTTAGCTTCCACCTTAAAGAAATCTCCATTCTCACAGGGCCTCAGGCTTCTGATCAAATCCTTCTTCTCATAATGCTGTGATGTTCCTGTGCAAATGCTTCTTCTTTCCATAACTCCCTGGGTGCCTGCTCAACCAATCAAAAGAGCCAGGGCAGCATACGCAGAAGCCTTCAAGCAATCAGTGCAAAGCCCAGCAGAGGAGAAGTGAGAGGAGTCCTCTACTATTAAACCTCTCTCAAAAAGGATTCCATTGGACTCCTCTTCAAATGGGGAGCTGCTTTCTGTTATGGCTTTCCTTTCACTTTCAAATAAACTTACTCTGGTACTTTACAAAAAGAAAAAGAGAAACACATACCTTTGATTCCCAAATGGAATCCTAATATGGGGCCCTATGTGTTTGAGGATACAGTCCAGCCATGCCAGAGGAGTTTGCATTGTCCCGGAGCTGAGACAAAAAGAAGGTGGCCCATTTCTGACAGCATCATGCAATGGAGATCCAGAACAATGACTCCAGAGAGCTGAGGCTGGTCACCCAGGCTCATATCTGAAAAGGCCTGGCAGGTGTGAGCCTTGGGGGGAGGGGAGGAGGCTGCCCTTATCTGTGCTTGGTGCAAAGCCAGGCTTCAAAGCTACCGCCACACACTGAGAAAGGAGCCCCAAGGCCATGGAAAAGGAGGGTGTCAGTCGGGATCTGTTGAAACCCTGGGAAAGTGAGTTTTAATCAGGGCAGTGGGAGGCCCTGAAAAGGGTCAGAGCCAGCAGAGGAAGTGGACTGAGTATCTGGCTTGTCTTGTAGCTCCCAAGATCACAGCTTGGTTCAAACAGAGGACAGAGTCTGAAACTCACCCCACACAACCCTGTGGCCTGAGAAAGCCTCCTAGCCTCACAGGCCTCAGTTTCCCTTCCTCAAACATCTGCACTTTGGAGATGCCTACGTATTGGTTCCCTCCAAATCTAATGCTCACTTCAGCAGCAATCCTTTCTGCAAGGGAAAGTATGCTCCTCAGAATGCCAGGGTTTGCACAGCTTGCTCCTCAGGGTTCACGGGTCTCCACTATACCAAAGAAACCTAGATCAATTATTCTGGAATGCTGTACTCCAACAGGCTGCACATGCCTGACCCTCAAAGGTAATTAACCCCTTGTCCTTGTTTTCTGGTACCACTCACAGCCCTTTCCATGGGCCCTACCCTCTCCTCAGAAATCCCAGTTCTCTCTGTCCCTAGTTGGGGAGGCTTAGGGCCCTCTACCTGAGCTGAACTATCAGGTGCAGAGCTGTTCATGGCTAGCTGATCAAGGGACCCCTGAGAAGACTTTTGTAGGACTAATTGTTACCTTGTCACATGCCTGTGAACTGGTGGCCCATCCTATAATCCTAGTTACTCAGGAAACTGAAATCTGAGGATGATGGGTTGAAGCCAGCCAGCCTGGGCAGAAAGACCTGAGAAACTATTATCTCCAATTATCTAGCAAAAAGCCAGGAGTGGAGCTTTGGTTCAAGGCTTGAGTGAAAAAGCTAAGAGACAGCTCCTAGGTCCTGAGTTCAAGCCTCAGTATTGGTATGTGCACACACACATACACACAGACACACACACACACTCACACACACACACTGCCCATCTAGAATGATCTACCCTTTCTTGTCTACTGTTCTTCTTGCTTTAGTAATTCAAGATAGGATACAACAGCTCCCCAGCTGACACTGTGGTGGCAGGGAGAGCCCAAAGAGACCTTGGCCCCCACACACCAAGGTGACTTTGAAAGCAGAGCCACCTGAGCACATGATGCTAAAGCAGGTCAAAAGAACAAAGTGTGTGTGTGTGTGTGTGTGTGTGTGTGTGTGTGTGTGTGTGTGTGTGCTCGCCAGTACTGGGATTAACATCAGGGCCTGGATGATATCCTTTAGTCTTTTTGTACAAGACTGGTACTGTACTACGTAAGCCATACTTCCACTTCTAGCTTTTTGCTGGTTAATTGGAGATAAGAGTCTCACAGACATTCCTTCTCTGGGGCTGGTTTTAAGCTACAATCCTCAGATTTCAATTTCCTAAATAGCTGCAACTTGAACTCTTTTATTTTTGTATGTTTTGTCTTTATACCATTTATCTTCTTTTTCTTAATAGGTATCTTTTATTGTAAAGATGCTGTACAGAGGGGTTACAGTTACATGAGCAAGGTAATGAGTACATTTCCTATCGCACATTATTACACTCACCTTTATTTTTCCCCTACCGTCCCTTTCCTTCCCACCCCCCCAACTCTTCCCTCCTCTCCCTTCCCCCCTGCAAAGTTGTAAAGTTCATTTTCAACATACTGTCTTGTACATCTCATTGTTACAATGGGTCATCCTGTATCCTTATTTCAGCATTTTGTTATTTCCCTTCTCCTCTCCAAATTAGAAAAATGCATATACAAGATGCAGGACACCGGAATCAAATACAGTGACGACAGGAGTTGTACCATGGGGGAAGAACATACAAAGAAACAAAAAAAAATCACATAGTACATTATAAGTACATTAAAAAGAATAGCAACAAAGATAAAACCTCTTGAGTCCCTATTTTGGGGTTCATTTTGCTTAGCATCAAGTTATATGGTCATATATGCATAGCTTTTGACCTCTTCTGCTTGTCCTAGACATATACTAGTTATTGCAAATAAGGGAAACCATTGGACCTATGTTTCTTTGGGTCTGGCTTATTTCACTTAATATATTTTTTTCCATGTCTCCATTTCCTAACAAATGGGGCAATGTCATTCTTTCCCATGGAGGCATAGAATTCCATTGTATAGATATACCACATTTTCTTGATCCATTCATCTACTGAGGGGCATGTGGGTTGGTTCCATATCTTAGCTATGGTAAATAATGCTGCAATAAACATAGTTAGCTGTAGTATGGTCTTGTTTGTGATCATTTGGGTAAATCCCCAAAAGTGGGATTGCTGGGTCATAGGGGAGCTCTATGTGTAGTCTTTTGAGGAACCTCCATACTGCTTTCCAAAGTGGTTGAACAAGTTTACACTCCCACCATCAATGCAGTAAGGTTCCCTTCTGTCCACATCCCCTCCAGCATCTGTTGTTATTAGAGTTCTTGATTATAGTCATTCTAACTGGGGTGAATCTCAATATTGTTTTGATTTGCATTTCTTTTATGGCTAGAGAGGTTGAGCATTTCTTCATGTGTCTATTGGCCATTCTTATTTCCTCTTCAGAGAAGTCTCTCTTTAAGCCTTTAGCCCACTTATTAATCGGACAGTTGTTTCTTTGATGATTTGTGTTGGGGGATTTAATTTTTTTGAGTTCTAAGTATATTTTAGATATGAGACCCTTGTCCGTTGTATGGCTAGTGAAAATCTCCCAATCCATGGGCTTTCTATTGATCTTGTTAGCTATGTCCTTTGCCTTGCAAAAGCTCTGCAGTTTCATGCAATCCCATTTGTCCAACCTTTCTTTGATTTGTTGTGTTTCTGGGTCTTTATTAAGAAAATTTTGGCCTGTGCCAAGGAGCCCTAGAGTTTCTCCTATTCCTTCCTGTAATGTTTTCAGAGTGTCTGCTTTGACTTCGAGGTCTTTGATTCATTTGGAGTTGATTCTGGTGCAGGGTGATATATAAGAATCTAGTTTTAGTTTTCTACAGGTGTTTAACCAATTTTGCCTGCATCATTTACTGAAGAGGCTGTCTTTCTTCCATTCTATTTTTTTAGCCCCCTTATTGAAGATTAGGTAGCTATAGGTCTGTGGGTTCATTTCTGGGTCTTCAGTTCTATTCCATTGGTCCTCAGGTCTGTTCTTGTGCCAGTATCAAGCTGTTTTGATTACTATGGTTTTGTAGTAGAGTTTGAAGTTTGGTATTGATATTCCTCTAGCACTGTTTCTTTCTGCTAAGGATTGTTTTTGCTCTTCGGGGTCTTTTATTGTTCCATATGAATTTTTGGATTGCTTCTTCTATTTCCTTGAAGAATGAGGTTGAGATATTGATAGGTATCATGTTGAATTTATAGATAGCCTCTGGAAGTATTGCCATTTTCATGATGTTGATCCTCCCAATCCAGGAGCATGGGAGGTTTTTTCACTTCTTTAGTTCTGCTTTAATTTCCCTCTTCAGGTTTTTAAAGTTTTCATCATAGTGGTCCTTCACTCCTAGGTATTTTTTTGTGGGACTTTTACAAAAGGAGTTGCTTTCCTGATTTTAGCCCCGTGCTTCTCATTATTAGCATACAGGAAAGCCATTGAGTTTTGAGGGTTAATTTTGTATCCTTCTATTTTGCCAAAGTTTTGAATCAGCTCGAGTAACTTGGGAGTGGAGTCCATGGAGTTTTTTACAAGATCATGTCATCTGCAAAGAGGGAGAGTTTTACTTCATCTTTCCCTGTTTGAATCCCCTCTATGTTTACATATTGTCTCATTGCTCTTGCTAGGCATTCTAATACTAAATTGAAGAGAAGTGGAGAGAGTGGACATGCTTGTCTCATGGAACATGAACTCTTAAGACATTAAACCTTTGAAATTATGCGCTGCCTAAATGCCGGCTAGGGAAAGGGCATCCCATGAACATACACACCATTGCAAACATCATGTGGTCTGGCATCCCAGAATCCTTTCCATGCATGCCTAAGCCGCGACACTTCAGGAGCCCACCTAGCCCTTCTTCCTCATGCCCTCTAGTGGTAAAGAAGGAACTCTTCTGCTTTTCCAGAGAATCTGCCTTCAGGTTGGCTTCCATTTCCCTTGAATCTCTCGTTCCCCTTCCTCCATGGCCTTGGGCCTTCACCTCTCAGAATCACACAGTGGACTCGGAAATGTCTTTGTTCCCATGCCAGAACTGGCTCTCACAGCACCCAAGTGAGACTTGCCCAATTGCAATCCTTCCTGCCCTGCCCTGGGAGCAGGCAGCTGGCTCTCATCCCTTGAGGGTGAGATGCATGGCTTCCTGCAGAACCATCCAAAGTGGGAGCCCTGAGGAATCATTCAAAAGTGAGCACCCTCTTATCTTCCTGAGCTCCAGAAAGAAATACAATGAGTTCTGAATTCCAAGCTCCATCATGCCCTGGGCTTAGAGACTGGGGTGGTAATGTAGGTACTGCTACATTCCCAGACACCATTTTTTGCTCCTGGCCAATTTCCCTGCCCCCCCCTCCACCCATTGCTCTGCCCTTTGTCCTGTTGAGGATAGAACCCCAGGCATCACAGATGCTACCTACCTCTGAGGGTGGTACTGTAGAGAAAATGAGTCTCTGAAGTCATCTCTGAGCTTCCAGACCTTGCCAGGAAACATGTTCCCTCTGGTCTACAGTTACTTATAAGCTAAGATTAGACCCGTCATTGCCGGTGGTCCCCAGCCCCTCATCAAAAGGAGATGTTTTCGTGCAAATCTTGTCATTACACACCCATATTGTGTGTGTGTGTGTGTGTGTGTGTGTGTGTGTGTGTGTGTGTGTGTGTGGCTGTTTTTACTGGAGATTTTAATTCAGTGTCTTGCACTCTTGCTTGGCTTGTTCTACTCAAGGCTGGCTCTCTATCACTTGAGCTATGCCTCCACTTCTGGCTTTTGTCTGGTTTCTTGGAGATAAGAGTCTTACAGTCTTTCTTTTCTTGGCTGGCTTTGAACTGCCATCCTCAGATCTCAGCCTCTTGTGTAGCTAGAGCTTGTAGACCTGAGCCAACTATACTTGGCTCCGTTTCTGCCTTAGAATTGGTCCCCATTGCCTTCAGGTTCAAGGATGGCCTCTTTGGCTCAATTCTATACAGAGCTTCTAGCACCCTGACACACCATGGTCCCCCATGGGTTACATACTTCCACCTCCTGGGGACTCTCCCCACACAGAGCAACACGATGCTCTGTGTAGATGCACAGATTCCTGTGTACCCCAACACAATCTGTTTTGGAGCATATCTTGGTAAGTTGTTGTTTACTTAATGCCCTGTATTGTTTGTTTATTGCTCCCAGCAACCAAAAGCATTCACAGAGAATTTTTTAAAATGCAAATCCTTCATCATGCTTTGGCAAAGACTGGCAGCTTCCCAAGAGCAAGAAAAAGGCCCTATGATTATTTGACTTTCCATTTCCTGTATTAGAAGATAGTAACTTTGAGGAAATTAAACAGCTTGCTACTGTGAGTTTGGATTTATATGTATTTTTCAAGCCGGGTGCCAGTGGCTCATGCCTGTAATCCTAGCTACTCAGGAGGCTGAGATCTGAGGATCACAGTTCAAAGCCAGCCTGGGCAGGAAATTCCATGAGACTCTTATCTCTAATAAACCACAAGAAAACCAGAAGTGGGACTATGGCTCAATAGCTCAAGTGGTAGAGTGCGAGCCTTGAGCTGAATTGCTAAGGGACAGCACCCAGGGCCAGAGTTCAAACCCCACAACTGACAAAAAAAAAAATCTATCGGCATGTTGGTTAAAAAAACAATCTAACCAGGCTCATTTGTACTTCTAAGTGCAAAACTTAAGGAATGCTTAATGTGGCATATGTAAAGTTGTATTGAGGTTATACAATCAAAATATTCTAGCCAGCTGGGCACCGGTGGCTCACACCTGTAAACCTAGCTACACAAAAGGCTGATATCTAAGATCACAATTCAAAGCCAGCCTGGACAGGAAAGTCTGTGCGATTTTTTTTTCTCCAATTAACCACCAAAAAGCTGGAAGTTGAGCTATGACTCAAGTGGTAGAGTACCAATTTTGAGGGATAAAACTAAAGGACAGAGCCCAGGTCCTGAATTCAAGCTCTAGTACCAGCACACACACACACACACACACACACACACACACACACACACACACACAAATTCCAGTCTCGTACCTTTCATAAAACCCCTCCCTGCCTTTTTTTTTTTTACATTTTGCCCACTTGCCTTCTTAGGAATATACTCTAGAGTGGCTAGTTCACAAGCCTCTGGTCTCCACTGCCCATGGCCCAGCCTCAGTCTAAGGCCATGCATGCCATCACCCACTGGACACTGGCTCCCACCTGGAAGGGCTCCTACAAAGAAGTGACCTCTGACCTTTCTATCTTCCCCCTACTCCTGCTGAGTAATTAAACCTCCCAGAACACAGGAGGCCAGGCTCACTACCTGTTTAGAAACCATATCAATATCACTCACAGATATTTAGGTTGGTGGCTGAGCAGCATCAGATTCTCACAGTTCTCAGCCAGATTCTACATGCTGAGGGAGGTCAGATGCCACACAGAGAAGCCAGCTGCAATGAAGATGCAGGCTGCCTGACACTGTCACTCTCCAGGCCCAAGTGAGACAGATCCAAAAGAACAAGAGGAACTGGAAGTTGACTGGGCAAAACAAAAAAAAAAAAACTCATGAGTTCAGGACTGGCTGGAGCTAGGTGATAAACAGCTGGTGAAAGCCAGTGCACACAGTTAAGGACACTTTACAAAAACCTGTCTGTTTCCCTGTAGTTAATGGTGAAAGCCACATTGTTCCATTCCAGCCTGGCATGGCTCCCTTGCTCCTCCCAGAGCTGTAATCGTGATGGACAATGGATAGAGTCAGAGGCTCTGTTGAGGCAGGCCTAGGTGGTTAGTCCCAGTGTATTCTTTTGCTAGGGCTACCATAACAGAATACCAAAACCCTGATGGTGTAAATCAATAGAAAAGGAATGTCTCACAGATCTGGAGGCTGATGTCTAAAACAAAGGTGTGTCGTGGCTTCTACTCTGCTCTCTGTGAAACTGGAAGAGGAACTTAACTTGCCTTTTTCTAGCTTGAATCTTACTGATAGTCTTCAAGCTCCCTTAGCTTTTAGACACAGAATTCCAAGCATCTAGCATCACATTACAGTCTCTTCCCAACCCCTTCATGTCTCTTCAAATCATCTTGCTTCTGTACCTGTCTACCTGTGGCCAAATGTCCCTTTTTTATAAGGACATCATTCATTTGGATAGGATCTTCCCTATGTACCACCTCCTAACTTGATTACCTCTGCAAAGACCCTGGTTCTAAATGAGGTCATATTCACCAGTATATGTAGTTCCTGAGACATGAATAAGCCTACCATAAGGGCCAAAGAAGGTGGGAAAAAGCAAAAACCAAAGCCTGGAACAACCTTGATGGTGAGACCACTTTCTCAGTGGGTTTATATGAAGAGTCAGTGATAAAGTCCAAGTTACTGTTCCAGGGCCTGATTCATGGGGGACACGTGATAAATGGTCTTGTGATGCCTTCTACATATGGAATGTGTCCACATTCAACTGTACATAGAAGGAGACAGAGCAAGCAATTTAAATACATAGAAGGAAATGAACAATCGGCACCTCTGCCTTTCTCCAGTTCTTTTGTAAAGTTGGGGAATTGGGGTAGAAGTTAGAGCTGAGACTTTGCTTAGACAGCTCTGTGTCCAACCTCACTCTGAGGAAGCATCCCTCCATGGGTTCAATGTCAGGGTAGGATGGAGAAATGCCTGGTTTGTACCTAATATCTCCCACCTGCAGCTAATGACTTTGTTTTTGGAGAAAAATAGGGACCAGGGCTTCCCTCGGGTGCCCAGTTTCTATACAAATCAAAGTTACTTAAGATCCACAATGGAAAGCATTTCATGGGGGAGGGGTGTCTCACAAAAAAGGAGATTCTCACAAGGTAGAAATTTTAGCAAGGATTTGTTTTAGTAAAACCTAATAGCACAAGAAGGGTAAAGGAAGAGAGAAACATTTCCTGCTTTCTACACCGAAGTGGGAATAAAGACTCAAAATGGCTGTTTTTAATCTGGGGTTTTCCCTCTTGCTGAGCTGGTGAACAATATGTGGTCGTGAAGTATAGCAATCTCTAATCATTACAGAGAAGGTGTGGATGGAGCCTGTAACCCAAAATATAGCCAAGATGGGTATTTATAATAATAAATCATGGAGATATAATCTAGGCTTACCCAAAACACAGAAATAGTAGGTGAGTTTCATAACTTCTCTTTGCCAGACATGCTTACCATTTTCTGTTTCTACCTATTGGTGAAGCATTTGCAGCATTAACATCTCAAAAGAGAAGGCAGATATAGATAGCCCTTTTTGTGTCTATTCCTGGAGCTTAACATCAAAAGGGAGGTGTGAAGGAGGGTGAATATAGTGAAAATACTTTATGCACACATGTGAAAATGGAACAAAGCAGCTTGCTGACACTGGTTTGGGAAGGGGGAGGAGGGATGAGGGAGAAGGGGGGAGGGGGTGAGTTTGATCAAGGTGCATTATATGCACATATGGACCCATTAAAATGAAACTTCTTTGTGCAACTAGTTGATAGTAGTAAAAAAAAAAGGTGAATAAAACAAAATGATTTAAAAAAATCTAAAACTAGGTGTGATTGGAGGGGAACTGTCTGCTTTGGTGTTTCAGTTTTTACATCCTGGTTCTAATTTCTGAGTGTGGCCCTTTTAATATTTTTTATTTCTTTTCACTTCACCTATCTTTCTTGCCTCAACTTTCCAGCCCTGAGTGGGCCAGGTCATGAGAGAGTTGCCAGGACACCATGATTGCTTCTCAGCCAACCATCTGTGGTAAGGGTCCAGGTTGCTCCTTCCTTCACGGACTAGTGGATCTGTGGCCCTCTTGTCCGAGCATGAGCTCACCTGTGGCTCAGCACATGTGTAGCAGCCTCTCTACTGCCTGCTGACATCCCAATGCATCTACTAAGCGTGGCTGTGCTAGTACTGCCAGTCTCTCACGTAGGGACCTAGGCCTTTGTGACTTTGTCGCTATGCTCTGGAGCTAGGTCTCAGGAAGACTGATCCCAGTAAGATGGTTTGGGGATGGTCAAATGGTATCAAGGCTGAATGAAATATTCACCTTTCCTTACTTCTGGCCTCTACCCAAGACCAGACTCCACTGTAGAAAATATACACTGCTCCACATTTTGTCCTCCCAGGCTCTTTGTCTCTGGTCTCCTTTTCTTTACCACCTTAAAACTCCTGCCCCAACACAGAACATCCTCCTCCCGGGCATCTGTTCACTGTAGGTGTGATCCCACCTACTGCCATCTGTACCACAGCGGATCTGACCAGGCCTTGTTTTCTTTCCAGGGCCCTTTTTTGTTTTAGAGAAAGAAAGCAGCAGTCTTATTCTTTCTTCCAAACTGAAGCTTGAATTCCTAGGAGAGGGCTGGGAACTGAGGGAGGGCAAGGGAAGATATGGAGAGAGACACTGACAGGACAGAGTGGCCCTCATAGGAAGATCTGGGCACTCTGAGGAGTAAGCCCACATCATGCACTAGCCAGCTGGGAACATCTGGGTGGCTTTTCAAAGCCATCTGGAACATTCTCTCTTCCCTGCCTCTGCTGATCATCCTTTTCTCAGCTGTTCTGTGTTGATAACCAAAGAAAATTAGTGATTGATAACAGCTGTGATGCTATTGTAGCACTAACTCATTCTATACATGCACATGTACGTACGTCTCTCTGTCGCTCTGTCTCTCTGTCTCTGTCTGTCTGTCTCTGTCTCTGTCTCTGTCTCTCTCTCTCTCACACACACACACACACACACCATTCAGTTTTGACCACTGCTTCCCCAAAGGGCTGTCCTGAGGCTTCAGGAATCTCCTGCCTGTTTCTTGAGCAATTGGGGCTATTGATTACACTGGATTCCACAGTTTATTTTTGTTCAAATTTGGTAGCCATTCGAATTTGTTAAAAAGTTAAGTGAGCACAATCCATGTGTCCATCAATGGATGAGTGAATAAACAAAATGTGAAATAGACACTGGGTGGAATAGTATTCATTCTTGAAAAAGAAGGAAATTCTGGTATATGCTAAAACACACATGAGTCATAGAGCATTAAGCAAAGTGAAATGGGCCAGTCACAAAAAAAAAAAACCCAAAACAGTTTTTGAGTCTATTTAGACCTAGAGAAGTCAAATTCATAGTAACAGAGAAGTCAAATTCATAGTAACAGAAAGAGAATAGCAGTTACCAGCAGTTGAGGGAGAAAAAATGGAGGAGGTGTTAATGATTAATGGGAAGAGTGACAGTTTTTACTAATGTGACAGTTTTTACTCAGACCTGGAGATCATAGTGGTGATTACTGAACAAGAATATGAATGTATAATAACTTTTATGTTAGATCTATTTTCACAACAATAAAAGAAGTTGGATGAGCAAACACACCACTATGGCAAGATAGGAGCTGGTAGTGAAGACCCACCCAGTTGACAAATAGTGGGCACCTGCCATGCTGTGGCATTACAGGTGCCAAGCTCTGTTCCAGAAGCTTCCCTTACAGCTGAGGGCGGTCCCAGGAGTGCAGGTGCTTTGATTCCAGTAGTGGACCTGGGAGGAGGTAAATAAAGAGAAATAGGCAATGATTTGGGGATAGTTATATAAGGGTCATACAGAAAAATAAGGCCAGGTGAGGAGCCACAGAGGGACGTTGGTAGGGGAGGAGGGTGGTCTCTGAATTGAGATCAGAGGTCAAGGAATGCCCTACACCACCCATCAGGAGATATAAGCAGAGACCTAGGCAAATTAGGCAATGGAAGGACTAAGGGCTGATGAGAAGGGAGGATTGGTGGGAGGGAATAAATGGTCCATAACAATGGGTACACCAGGCAACCAGACCTGATGAGGAGTGCAGGGAGGACACCCACAATGTGTACTTAGGTGTTATGCTGAGGTGACCAGAAGCTTGCACCTGCAACATTTTTCCTGCTGTTCTTTGAATCCTCTGCTGCAAGAAGCAAGGGTGAAAGAAAGCTAAAGGTCCATCTAGGCGGCTGACATCGTCTTCAGGGAGGGCCTAGAGCATGAACCAGCATGGAGGAATGATGGAATGGGGGAAGAGATAGATCAGAATACATTTCTTAAAGATACATAAGTCAGGCAACAATAGAAGAGATGTTCCTTATGCAGAAATAGACCACTCCAACAAGGCAGGCTACCCCAACAAGCTTCTGACTGGAGTGGATGGAAAATGGGGTCTGGACAAGGGACTCAAGAGTAGACATGCTATGATCAAGGCTGGCTAGGTATCCAAGGAAGAGTGATGTGCAGGGAATAGGAAGGTGGAGCCTGGCACAAAGAATTTAAAGCCACACACAGGGATCCTATAAGACACAGGGCAAAGCAAGCACAAGAGCCAAGTCCTTGGTTCTCAGCGTTCAGAGGCTGTCTCTCCCCTGGAGCATGGCTCAAGAACTGGGGAATCTTCCTATTTGTCTCTTACCCTGCTTGGCTATTCTCTGTTACTCTGTGTTCCTCTGCAGGTTGCTTGCATTCTCACCCTTGGCCAGACAATAGTGTGCCTCACCCCCACCCCCCTGCCTCCCGAACCAGGAAACCTCACATAAACATGACTGGGAGCATTCCACAGATATGGAAGTCTGCTGCTGTGGAGCTGGGCATTTCTAAAAGATGATTCTGCTGCACAGCTGAAATTGAGAGCCATACGTTCCATGCTGTTTGGTGCATAGTAGCGCTTGTGTGTGTTCCAGGCCTCCCCACAACCCTCTCTAGAGGATCTCTGGAATCATTAGAAGGATCATGTTATCATTTCTCTATCTGTCCACAGGTATTTAAACTAGACTCAGGTAGAGTTACCTGGATAACAAGGCCAAGAGAGAAAGAGAGACAGAAACAAAGAAACTCCAGATATATCAGACAAAAAAATTAATGTTTTGTTTTTACATTACACAAATAATTCAAGAATGTAATTTAATTAAAATCTTTTTTTTTTCAGTTGTGGGGCTTGAACTCTGGGCCTGTGTGCTATCCCTGAGTGCTTCAGCTCAAAGCAAGCACTCTATCACTTAAGCCACAGTAACTCTTCCGGTTTTCCTGCCCAGGCTGGCTTTGAACAGCGATCCTCAGATCTCAGCCTCCTGAGTAGCTAGGATTACAGGAGTGAGCCACTGGTGCCTGGCTAATTAAAAAATTTTAAGCAAAGATGATAAAGCAAAAACCTTTTCTCTCTCTGCCTCTCTTTCTAGAGGTAATTCCTCTGGTGGATTGTTAGGTATATTTTCAGTTACCTTTGATGAGAGGGAAGACATTCAAATGCACAATTATTTTGTCTTGGTCAGGTATATTTTCGAAAAGCATAGTGCAATAAATACATACAGAAAATGTACCTCCTGGTTTTTGCACATTGACAATATGCACATTGAACTTTGACTCTCTAGTATTTTAAGTCTGGCTGGAGCCCCCAGTTACCTGTAGCTAACTTTTAAATGAATTAAACTTTAATAAATTTAAAACTCAACCCTTCATTCATGCTAGTGGCCCTGTTTCTCTTGCTGCCTGGACACATCAACTTTGCTATGAATTATCTTCTATGCAGAACAAACAGAGAACATTTCCATCATTCCAGAAAGTTCTATAAGACAGCTATGCTGTAGATTACCCTTCCTTGTGAATGTGTCCTCTTCAACAGTGTGGATGGGTAAAAGGAACAGAAGTACTTTTCTTTTTTTCCACTTCCCCCACACCCCCAAAAAATATCCAGTTAGGGGAGAAGAACCACTTCAGTGAGCAGATCTATCTTTCATGTGAAAAACTAGGTCAGTCACAGCCAACAGCTTCTCCAAGGGGTGGAAATCAATTCTGGGAGACTCCGCAGAGGCAGCCAGGCATTTAGGAGCTGGGAGACTTTGCAAATGGTTGTTTTGTTCTTGCTTTTAGGTTTTTGGGTTCCCTGTGCACAAGTGTCACCCCACGGCATGGGTAGGGATTACCCTCAAGCCCTGAGGTTTGCTTTTCTGGCTCCCACCCCTTAGCTGGCTCTATCCTTCCCCTCTAACCACCTTTCACTGCCATTCTATATTCATATTCATGGCTTTTCAAGGGACAGGCTCAGTGAGGGTGTGTCATTTATGCTAAGGTTAAGGGATGCATATGCATGAGAGTACCTCATCTATACAGCTTCTAGATATGTGCCTCTGCACCCAACCTGATGTATACCCTGGGAAAGAGACTGTGAGGGGAGGGTTAAAAAGATTCCATCCCTGCCTGGGATGCTTGCTTGAGTCCCTGGCATGGGAACTGGCAGGTTCTTGTCTACAGGTGTGGAATTCTGTTCCTCTTACCTCTCCTAAGACACAAAAGATACTGGCAGCCATGTAAGAAAAATTAAACCAGGCTGACTTAAGTCTTTGTTCACATATCTGGGACATGAATTTGAAGTGTTGTATGAGTATTATGTTGAACTTTTTAGTTGAATTAATCATGCTTATATATTTTAAGCATCTTTGCTCATTCTTATATAGCTGTTCATTGATTTTATCCCATAAATATTTATAGGCTGACTTGTACCTGGTGGGGACACCGTGGTGACCAAAATGTGTTTCTGGTCCTCAGAGGATAGTGCCAGTTACACAGCAAGGAGCTGACTACTGTGGCAGGAGGAGCCCAGGGCTCCTGGGCACTTAACCAGACTTAGGGACCTTCCACAGGGCCTCTACACCTCTACTTTACAATGAACAAGATGCAGTGTAACAGACTCCAAGGAATCCTGTGCTCCACTTCTGCCTCTCCTGGCCACCCAGGTCAGAGCTTTCCCATCTTCTTTCCTCAGTTGAAGACCCCATTCAGCCCAGATGTCCTGCTCTAGAAATGGTCTTGGGAAAAGACTTAGTGATTCCATGAACAGCTTCAGCTCTGCTCACTGTTTCCAGTCACCTAAGTGTATTTTGTCAGGCGGATCACCAGATTATTGAAGATCCCAGAACTCACACACATGAACAACCAGAGATCTACCTGAGGTATCTGGCAGCACACCCTGGATTCTCTTCCTCCACACCCCAGGGTGCAGGATACCTGATATTGCAGAGGTGGGATGGTCAACAAAGAAGGTGGGAGAGAGAAGGAGGGGCAGGGGGAGGGAAAGGACAGAGGAGCAAAAAGAGCAGAAGAAAGAATAGAGAGGAGAGAGAGTAGGAGGGACAGGGAAAGGATGAGAAGAGTGAGGAGGAAGGAGAGAAGGGAGAAAGAACAGAGGAAAAGGGGAAGAGGAGAGGGAGGGAGAGGGGCACCTGCAGCATCCACACCTGGATGGATGGGCTATGGTTCTTATAGAGTTCACTGGAGCCTCTCCTAGGGTTCAATCTGCCCCTGAGCACTTACTATCCACTCTGCAGGTGCCCACTGGGGAGGCCCTAGCTCTGCAGGCATACCTGCCCCCCAAAGGCACCTCACACACCCTGTCATAATTCTCAGGACCAAACTCTGGGGTGGATATTAGGCTCATCATTTTACAGATGAAGAAACCAGGCTTTAGAGTTTAGTGACTTCACTAAGATTTCACAAATTACCAAGAGATGGGGATTTATTGTAGGCCTCTCCAATGCACCGTACTCAACTTGGCTTTCATCTCTGAATCCCTGGGAAATGAATGAAGGCAACCTCAGACTAGTCAAATAAGAGCCTCGGGGGATAGGACCCTATCCCAACAATTGCCCTGGGCATCTGGAGGCTTCTGTTTCACCCCAACATGACCAACATTCTCAGGAACCACTTTAAGACAATGAGAAGTCTTCTACAAATTTGTTTTTCAGGGGATGATTCAAATACAAGGCCTTGAATTCCTGTGAAATGGAGGCATACCCTTAGTACATAGCTGATCACAGAAGGAGCATACAGCAAACAGGGCAGCACACATACCTTTCCTGAAGTCCAGACCAGTAAAGACACTGGTGCATTAGCTAGGCTTCTCAAGAGAAACAGAAGCAACTGGAGCTTTATTTACACATGAAGAGATTTATTATAAGGAACACAATTATGAAGGCTTAGACGTCTCATGAGTCAATATCTACAGCTGCAAACCCAGGAACCCCTGAGGAAGACCTGAGAGCCAGAAAAGCACTGGTATGGATTTCAGTTCAAGTTAGAAGCCCTGAAGACAAGGAGCACTAAGGATAGGACAGATCTGAGGGAAAGAAAGGAGAGAGATTAGGTAAAAAGACTTTCTTTTTTAATTTGTCATTGGGATTGAACTCAGGACCTGGTCACTGTCCCTGAGCTTTTCTGCTTAGGGCTAGCTCTCTACCACTTTGAGCCACAGCATCACTTCTGATTTTCTGGTGGTTAATGAGAGGTAAGAATCTCATGGACTTTCCTGCCTTCAAACCATGATCCTCAGATCTCAGCCTCCTGAGTAGCTAGGACTACAGGTGTGAGCCGCCAGTACCTAGTGTGATTTTTCTTTTTTTAAATATATGTTTATTATAAAAAATACTGTACAGAAGGGTTACAATTACATGAGTAAGGTAATGAGTACATTTCCTATTGAGCATTGTTACCTCCGCCTATGTTTTTCCCATACCATCCCTTCCCTCCCTACCTCCCCAACTCTTCACTCCCTCCCAACCACCCCCCCCCCGCTGCCAAGTTGTAAAGTTTGTTTTCAATATAGTATCTTGTACATGTCATTGTTGCAATGGGTCAACCTGTATCTTTATTTCAGCATTTTGTTATTTCTCATCCTCTCCCCAAATTAGAAAAATACATATACAAGACGGCAGACATAACATGTGGTGATGCCATGTGGCCATCATGGTGCTTCTTGTTCACATAGTGAGCTCCTGCTCAAATGCTTCTTCTTTCCATGCCAACCAATAAAATGAGTGCTGTACATTATACTTAATGGTGAAAAACTAAAGCCATTTCCTCTGAACTCAGGAATGAGATAAGGATGTCCACTCTCTCCACTTCTCTTCAATCTAGTATTAGAATGCCTAGCTACAGCAATAAGACAAGAAGCAAACATAAAGAGGATCCAAATAAGGAAAGATGAAGTAAAACTCTCCCTCTTTGCAAATGACATGATCTTGTATTTAAAGAATCCCATGGGGCTGGGAAGGTGGCTCAGTGGTAGAGCGCTTGCCTTGCATGCCTGAGGCCCTGGGTTCAATTCCTCAGCACCACATAAGCAAAAAGAAAAAGGCAGGAAGTGGTGCTGTGGTTCAAATGGTAGAGCGCTAGCCTTGAGCTGAAGAGCTGAGGGACAGCACCCAGGCCCAGAGTTCAGGCCCCACAACCGGACCCAAAAAAAAAAAAAAAAAAAGAATCCCATGGACTCCACTCCCAAATTACTGGAGCTGATTCAAAACTTTGGCAAAGTAGCAGGGTATAAAATTAACCCTCAAAAATCAATGGCTTTTCTGTATGCCAACAATGAGAAGAGCACAGCTGAAATCAGGAAAGCAACTCCTTTTATAATAGCCCTATAAAAAATAAAATACCTAGGAATTAACTTAACCAAAGAAGTGAAGGACCACTATGATGAAAACTTGAAAAACCTGAAAAAGAAATCAAAACAGAACTTAGAAAGTGGCAAAACCTCCCATGCTCCTGGATTGGAAGGAACAACATCATGAAAATGTCAATACTTCCCAAGGCTATCTACAAATTCAATGTGATACTTATCAATATTCCAACCTCATTCTTCAAGGAAATAGAAGAGACAATCAAAAATTCATATGGAAAAATAAAAGACTCTGAATAGCAAAAATGATCCTTAACAGAAAGAACAATGCTGGAGGAATATCAATACCAAATTTCAAACTCTACTACAAAGCCATAGTAATCAAAACAGCTTGGTACTGGCACAAGAATAGTCCTCAGGACCAATGGAATAGAATTGAAAACCCAGAAATGAACCCACAGACCTATAGCCACCTAATCTTCAATAAGGGAGCTAAAAAAATAGAATGGAAGAAAGACAGCCTTTTCAGTAAATGCGGCTGGCAAAAATGGTTAATCACCTGTGGAAAACTAAAACTAGATCCTTATATATTACCCTGCACCAGAATCAACTCCATATGGATCAAAGACCTTGGAGTCAAAGCAAACACCCTGAAAACATTACAGGAAGGAATAGGAGAAATGCTAGGTCTCTCTTAATAGAGACCCAGAAACACAACAAATCAAAGAAAGGTTGGACAAATGGGATTACATGAAGCTGCATGGCAAAAGACATAGCTAGCAAGATCAATAGAAAGCCCACGGATTGGGAGAAGAACTTCATTAGCCATACAACGGACAAGGGTCTCATATCTAAAATATACTTGGAACTCAAAAAATTAAATCCCCCAACAATAAATCCTCAAAGAAACAACTGCCCGATTAATAAGTGGTCTAAAGACTTAAAGAGAGACTTTTCTGAAGAGGAAATAAGAATGGCCAATAGACACATGAAGAAATGCTCAACCTCTTTAGCCATAAAAGAAATGCATCAAAACAACATTGAGATTCCACCTCACCCCAATTAGAATGACTATAATCAAAAACTGTAATAACAACAGATGCTGGAGGGGATGTGGACAGAAGGGAACCTATTGCATTATTGGTGGGAGTGTAAACTTGTTCAACCACTTTGGAAAGTAGTATGGAAGTTCCTCGAGAGACTCCACATAGAGCTCCCCTATGACCCAGCAATCCCAATTTTGGGCATTGACCCGAATGATCACAAACAAGACTACACTAAAGGTACAAGCACAACTATATTTATTGCAGCATTATTTACCATAGCTAAGATATGGAACCAACCCAGATGCCCCTCAGTGGATGAATGGATCAAGAAAATGTGGAATATATACACAATGGAATTCTATGCCTCCATCAGAAAGAATGACATCACCCCATATGTTAGGAAATGGAAAGACTTGGAAAAATGTAAATTAAGTGAAGTAATCTAGGACCAAAGGAACATAGGTCCCATGGTTTTCCTTATTTTCAATAATTATTATATGTCAGGGACAAGCAGAAAAGTTCAAAAGCTATGTAATATGATCAGTTAAGATGATGTTAAGCAAAATGAACCCCAAGATAGGGACACAAGTGTTTTGTTTTTCTTCCTTGCTATTGTTTCTGTATTTATAAGGTACCACATGACTTTTTGTTGCTTTGTATGTCCCTCCCTCACGGTATAACCCCTGCTTTCACTGTATATAATGTTGATATAATTTATGGAGTGGAAGGGAAAAAACAAATTGTTTAAACAGGGATACAGATTGACCCATTCCAACAATGAGATGTACAAGACGCTATGTTGAAAAACGCACTTTACAGTTTAGGCTGGTGGGGAGGGGGGACTCGTAACTAAGGAGGTGGGAGAGAAGGGATGATAGGGAAAAAACAAAGGAGGGGCAACAATGCTTGATAAGAAATGTACTCATTACCTTGATCATGTAACTGTAACCCCTCTGTACAGTTTTTTCACAATATAAAAACTAATTTAAAAAAAGAGTGCTGTGGTACATATACAAGCCATTGAGCAATCAGCACAAAGTTCAAGGGAAGAGACATGGCGGGGTGGGGAGGACCAATACTTTAAAACCATAGACCTCTAAGAAGACTCCTTTGGACTCATTTTTGGAGCCCTTCTCATCCAAGAGTGTCATGACTTTCCTTTCCAGGCTTTCCTTTCAATTTCAAATAAACTCTATCGACCTTAAACACTTTCCTGCCTTTTAATTTTTTAATTGGTGGAAAAGATGAATTGTATCCCTGGAGGGCATCAGATCCATGGCCCAATTCTGTCAGTCAGGTACTAAATTCAACTTCCCTTCACATTTTGTTCTGCTTTTGTTCTATCAATGGAATGGGTGATGCCCACCCACATTGGGAAGGCCTCCTCTTCTCTCAGTCCACTTATTCAAATGCTCATGTCTTCTAGAAATACCTCTAGAGATACACCCAGAAATCATTTCTAACCAGCTGTCTAGGCATCCTGTGGCCCAGACAAGCTGAACCATCCCAATCACCACACAAGAAGCTGTTGTGCTGATGAACCACAGCCTTTTTGTCTCCAAATAGAAGTTTATTTCCCCATGGCAGTGAGTGGTCAGTGAGTCCACTACAGTGTTGTGTGTCCATTTTCTATTGGTATAATGAAATAGTCAAGACAAGCTAACTTTATGAAGAAAAGAGGGCTATGGTTTTAGAGCCTCAAAGCCCAGATTGGGTGGCCCCATTGGTTTGCCTCTTGGCTGTGTTCCTTCATGGTGGATCACATCACAGGCAATCACAGTGTGACAGGAACAAATGTGAGAGTAAGTGATCCTAACACCACACAGGAAGCCAGGGAGTCATGGCTTCTTCAAGGGCATGACCTCACTTTACCTAAAGACCTCCCATCCTGTCTCTGCCTCTTAACATCTCCACACCAGGACCAAGTCTCTAACACATGAGCTATGAGGGGAAAGCACACCAAACCCATAGCATGCCGGGTGAAAGGAGTATTTATTTGCTGCTGGTGAAAGTTGTTTCTAGAAGTCTGCTGATTAACAATGGAGAGTAGGTGTTAACTTGGGGAGAGCCTGAGAAATGAGCCTTCCTTACCAGGTCCTTGTATTAGAGCAAGTGCTCAATGGTTGGAGAAGGTGGCTGGGATTGAGTTACAAAAAGAAATTCAAGGCAACACCCAACTCAGATGTACTAGAAATGGCTCAAATGGATTCCAGCTCTATTTTTATCATCCCCAGCTTTCCCAGGTGCTATGTCTGTCATGAGAGGGGTGTTGACCATGAGGCAGCTCATCGTCTGTACTGGACACAGATGATGGGGGAAAGCAGCTCGTGGAAGGAAGGGCTGGGTGAACCAGAAGAGGATTTCAGGAGAGCCACAGAACACACACACTGTCCTGGGAACCACAGAGCGGTTATCCCCACTGAATGCTCAAGAACAACCCTCAGAAACAGGATTTATTATGCATGTCTATAATCCCAGCTACTCAGGAGGTAGTTGATGTCAACCTAGGCAAAATTAATGAGACAAGTCCCAACCCCAAATCCCTAGCAAAGGTCTGGGATTGTGGCTCCAGGTGTTGAAGCAACAGCTGTTGGGAACTAATCTCTGGATACAGCTATACACACCTATGAATGTGCACACCTCTCCAAATGGTATATGCTGCCTCATCCCTGCCTCATCTGCTGGATTGTTACTTACAATCCCTCCCATTTCATCTTCAATTGCTCAAAATAAGGGTAGGGCTACCTGACAGGAAAAACAAAACAAATCCTACATTGCAGGTTCCATCTCTACTATAGAAACACAGGCAGTGAAGACAATCTGGGATGACATTGTTGTCTATCACAAACAGTAGACAGGAGTTCCAATATTCACATAGCTGGATGCCTTGAAGCTACTACATCTGCAAAAGGAAAAAGTCTGAAATCCTGCCACTTACATGTTGTCATCTAAGAAGACTGTACACATTTCTAGGGCTCACAGGACTTGAGAGGAGGTACAGGTTGTAAGGAAGAGTGCTGACCAGCGGAGAGCTGTAATGGAACTGTTGTTCACATGTTTTCAGGGTGTGTACTTTACTTGTTTCAACCCAGAAAAAGGTGCCAGACACACAATCTGTGGATTTCAACACTGCTGTGGTTTACACGTGATGGCTATACAACTCTCAGGGATTGGTATGTTAGGGGTTGGTCCTCAATGCACACATGTTAAGAGTTAGTAGAGTGTTAAAAGGGGGTTCTAATGGAAGTTCTTTATGATACTGAGATGCCAGCCTCAGAAAGGAGTAAGGCAGGGATCGTACTCTCTTTGTGGGACCCTGAGTTCATTTCCACCAGAAGATTATAATACAAAACAGTGAGTCTGGCTCTTCCCAGGCCTCTGTGTTCTTGTGTGGCAATGTGAGCTCTTCCTTTCTCATATGTGCTCCCGTGATGTCATCTGTCATGGGTGCTAACCAGAACTGGATATAGCACTGTGCCCTCAAATCTCCAGAACTGTGATCAATGAACCTCCACTCTCTACAAAGTGATTGGCTATGAATGAGTGCAGACACTGAGGCTTACATAAGCTAAGCTATTTGCTAAAGGCCACTTCTAGTTCACAGCAAAACCAGATGGCAAATCAGGTCTTGGTTACTGTGCTCTCCAAAAGGAAGGGACCTGGGTGGGGATGAGGTGATAGGGCACCCAGTAGGGCATTTTTTGTGAGAAAAGGAGGCAGCAGGGTTGTAAGAATCTATTTTAGCTTGGAGCAAGTTCCCAAAGTCCCTAACACTGGGATCTTCCAGTTCTGCCTGATCTCACCTAGGGCAAAGCTGCTGCTCCTAGCAGATTCCACCTTCGTGTATCCCGAAGTCCAGTGGTCTATCTGGCCATAGAGAACACAGGGGTCTATGAATTTACTGTCACTCCCCATGTCTCTACTCTGAGCTACTGTTGGGGGGAATGGACCCCAACAAGATGCATGTGAGGACATTGCTCTGTCTCTCAATGGCTGTGCAGCCTGAGGCGAGTTCATTCACCTGCTTCCTCATCTGTGGAATGGGCTATTGGGCAAATCTAATGAGGTAATTAGAATACATGAAGCAGGACAGGTTTGCTGTCAGAATCTTGGCTTCGGTAATTACTCCAGACTCCCAACTGTGTGATCCTGTAGCCTCAGTTTCTTCATTGCAAAAGGGGGGCAACAGAAATAGCTATTTCATAATATGATACAAATCACATACAGTAATGTACATATAGCTCCTGGAGGCATATAGAAAATGCACAGTGGAGTGTTTGGTAAGGTTTGCAGACATTTGTGATTGTCATGACTCAGAGTGAGCATTCTAACTGGAATCTAATGACTTTGTAGCTAAATAAACTTCTTATGATGGACTGGACATCCCATGACAAAGAATCATTGGGTCCAAACTGCCAGTGGTCATGGTTAGAAGCTGCAGCCTATAGAATTGGGACTCTGGTCCCTTTGTGTTGGAAAAAGGAGCCTCTGTTCACATAATGGATATTTGTGCTGGGACTACACATTCAGAGTGACCAAGACCTGAACACAGTGCTCCCAACACAGGTGTTGCAGAATGCTCCATCCTTGGTCTCAAAGAGCAGCTGTTCTGACTGGCTGTGTTCACTGTGTTGCTACTCTTTGTCAATGCTCTTCTGCTGCCCACGGAAATCTGTGGGTCTCTTCCTTTCCTCAGAGCCCAGGGAATCACCACAGTCACTGCTGTCAACATTGGGTTGTCTGAGCCCTCTTCATGGAAGCTCATTTCTGGACATGTCTAGAGGCATGCACATTCCCAGGAGTGGAACTTGTGACTCTGGATTCTGGAAGTGGCCTCAGGAGATGCTCAAGAGCCTGCAGATACCTAAGATCTTCCCATTTGTGGGCTCCAGGCACACAGCTATAGGTGAAGGGAGAAAAGTCTTCTGCTCCCAAATTGTTCTCTGGAAAGCTCGGCCTCCTTCCCCCAGGATGCCTTGTCACTGGGTGGACTGTGTTGGGGACCATGCCAGATCACAGCTCCCCAAGACTGGGAGAACTGATATAGAGTTACTACATAACTTGCTACCTTCTCTGGGCTAGGTATAGCAGCCCAAGCAGAAGCAGGCCACAAGTGGGAGGTACCCAGAGCCCCAAAGCCTGTCTTGCTTCTCCCATCTAGCAAGATCCGGGAGATTGACAATGCCCATTGGGGGGGGAACTGCCACAGTGACCCAAGGAAATAGATGCTGTCCAGGGTGGACCCAAACCTTCTCCTGAAGCACTGAATAACTGGCAGGAGCTGTCACTCATCAGCAGGATACTGGCACTGCCATTGAGCATGCCATCACTTCGTTTGGTCCAGGCTCACCATGGTGGTAGGTACAGCAGGCAGGTGCTCAAGGAGGAGAAGCAGGGAAGAAGAAGCACCCTGCAAACCTTGGACACCAATGTTCCCCTACTGTGACTCTTTCCCCTGATGGGCTTCTGATCTCCTGAGTAGCTAGGATTATAGATATGAGTCACTGACACCTGGTTATGGATATGGAATTTTGCTTCTAGAATTCCCTCCTCTAAAACTGCTTTCTGGGGAGGCGGTGAGGCTGCTTCTTTGTGTCTGTGTGACTCTGTCCTAGAAGTGGACCCCTGCTTCATGCTGCCAAAACATCACCCACTCAGCTCCCATCCATCTGTGAGTGTCCAGAACCAGGCACTTCTGGGAATTCCGCAGCATCAGTCACTGGCTTGGCCCAGATTCAGCGTGTCCCTGGGAAGAACACTGACAGCTTGTAGTTACCATGTCTGCCTCTTTCACCCGGCACTCATACTCTGCCTAGCAGATTTTTTCTTTCCCCATCTGAGCTCATTTTTAGCTCTCACCCCCAGATTTACTCACACCCCACTCCTGACCCCCAGGCTGGCCTATAGGAACTACGCCAAGGGTTCCCACGCAGCCTGGCTTCTGGGCCAGATGGATCTGCAGGATGGGGAGGGTGCAGGTCTAAAGGGTGGGAAGGCTGACCCTGTGGCGCCCTTTCACCTCCTTATTGGGGGACCTGCAACTTGGGGGCTCCCAGGCAAGTGCTTGCATTCGTGTACACCTTTGTCAACAGTCTGTAAAACCATCTCCTATGTAACTTACCCTGCTTCTGCACCATTTGTTTCCTGTTTCCTGATAAAGGTGATGCCATCAGTAAAAACCAATAGTGTTGCCAGGTGCTGATGGCTCACGCCTGTAATCCTAGCTGCTCAGGAGGCTGAGATTTGAGGATCATGTTTTGAAGCCAGGTTGGGCAAGAATGTCTGTGAGGCTCTCATCTCCAATTAGCCAGCAAATCTCAAAAGTGGTGGTGTGGCTTAAGTGGTAGAACATAGCCTTGATCAAAAAACCAATGAGGCCTTGAGTTCAAGGCCTAGTACCAGCACACACACACAGACACATAGACAGAGAGAGAGAAAGAGAGAGGGAATTTAACAAAGCAAGTTGATTGATCCTTGGATAAATTGCATTGTCTGAGTTTCAATTTCCCCACTGGAGAATTCAGAGAGGTCAAAGAGCTCTCATGTGTATTCGGTGAGGTAAAGCATACTGACTAACTGTTGATTTGTATGCCTCAGTGCAGCTGCCCTGAGGAAGGAGCCTGTGAGTTTGATCATGCTTGCAGGCAGCACTGGGCACCTCCCTCAGCCGCTCTGTTTCTACCAGCGGTAGCTGATCCCCTCGTCCCAGCTTCCTGCCTCCCTTTCCAGCCTTGATCTGGCTCCTCAAAGAAATACATTTTCTATTCAACACTTCAGCCCTCCCAGTGGGCTTCAGCCTTAATGTGCAGTCACTTTGATATAAAAGACTTGTCAAGGGAAATGTTGTCATCCTTAGCATGCATTTCTGGAGAAGAGCTTCAATTCATGGATTTTTTTTAAAAGTCTCTGGAGAGCTGCAACAAGAGAAAATGGCCAAGTTTGCTTTCAGAAAGTGGCACAGTCAGACTGTGCATTCATCTGAGGCTTGATTCTGGCCCCAAATTGTCGGGCTTCTTTTTTTCTTTTATTTTTTTGATGCTGGTACTAGGACTTGCATTTGGGGCCTAGGCTCTGTCCCTTAATTTTTTTCACTCATGACTAGTGTTCTACCACCTGAACCATAGCTCCACTTCTGGATTTTTGGTGGCTAATGGGGATAAGAGTCTCATGGACTTCCCTGCACAGGCTGGCTTCAAAGAGCAGTTTTCAGATCTCAGCCTCTTGAGTAGCAAAGCTTACAGGTGTGAGCTATTGGCACCTAGCAACATCATTGGGTCTCTGCCTTCAGTGGATATTGTTCCCCTCTGAGCAAATTATGAAGGACTCATGAGATGTTCTTTCTACAAAAAACTAAGGAGGGCCAGAAACCAGAAGTGACAATGTGGCTCAAGTTGTGGAGCATCAACCTTGAGCAAAATAGCCAAGCAAGAATGTGAGGCCTGGGTTCAAGCCCTAGTATAAGAAAGAGAGAAAGAAAGGAAGAAAGAAAGGAATGAAGGAAGGGAAGAAAGAGAGAGAGAGAAAGAAAGAGAGAGAGAAAGGGGAAGGAGGGAGGGAGGGAAAGGAAGAAAGAAAAAGGAAAAAAGGAAGGAGGGAGGGAGGGAGGGAAGGAAGGAAGGAAGGAAGGAAGGAAGGAAGGAAGGAAGGAAGGAAGGAAAAAAAACAAGCAGTGGTAATCAGAGCTAGAGGGTTACTAGCCACAATGTACTCAAAACCCCCTGCACTGAGCAACGGTTTCACCCATATCAGAAAATGTACCTGCTATGTAGAACACAATTGATAATTATTAGATGAGAATGTGATTTTTAGCTCACATTTTCAGAGGACGCTGACAAAGATTAGGCAATTTGTCTGAGGCCTGAAAGCTAGTTTATGACACCTCAAGCTTCTAATTCAGTCTTCTGGGCTCTGAGCCCAGGGTTAGGTCCCATCTCCTATGGACACATACACTATGGTCTGGCTGTGTATTTCTTGAGCCATCCCACCTGGAGACTCCTAGGTCACTGTGTGCTGTGAGAAGATACTTTCTAAGAACACTGGACTAAGATAGAATGCAAGTTAATTGACTCAATTTTAGAGAAGCAACACACCAACACGCCCTCTTAGAGATATATAATAATACACTGGGATTTCCCAAGCACAGTAACCGATTCATGTTTTCCAAACTTACACATCTCAAGTATACTCTATTCAAAAATAACTTTCCCTTACCTTTATAACCTACTTTGGAAAACACTAATTTTAAGTCAATCCCAGGAGTGCATGTTAAGAGCTTGTGATAGAGTCACAATCACACATACATACATCACACACACACATACACACACACACACACACAGTTGACACAATGGCGAACAGCTGAACACTGGAAGATTCTGTATAGGGTCTTCTTAAATGGAAATCTTCAGTCAGCAAGGAATTTGGGGCTTGAAGAACTACTTTTTTTGTCTTACCTTTCACAGCACCAAGTTCTACGTATATCGGTGGGTTCCCAGATGAGGGGCTATTCCATAGGTCTCTAAATTTTTCAGTTCAGTTTGTACATTATGTCAACTGCTTTGTCTACAAAGGCATGGAAATGCATAAGGAAGTGATGGCTAGTAACGTCTTAAAGCTTCCACAGCTAGTAAAGCAGAGTGCTATAGAGCTCAGGGAAGGAAGTACAGGGTTGGAACTTCATGTTGGGAAGACTCTTTTCCTGCCTAATCTTGAACAGACCCTCACTTATGTCTCACCTGCTCTGGCATAAGGCCACACACGAGGCCTCGTGGACTCTAAAACCACTACCTCTCTTGCTCTGAAAACCGCACAGCCCCCCAGCTGTCTGCATTCTCATCGCTGCTCTTCTAACAACCTCAGAAATCCCCAACACTCACCCTCCTCCATTCTTTCTTGAGTTTCTTCATCTTGCAAGTTTGTTTTCCTGATGCTGGAAAGATCAAGGCACTTCTAGGCTCAGAAGCTTGTGTCTTGCTCCTTACCCAATTTTCAACTTTTCTACACCTTAAAGGAATCCCTTCCTCATTCTTTCTAAGCAAGACCCACTACCTCCAATATGGTTGTAAAATTCCAGTCACTCTCTCTGCTCTGACTTTTCCCACCTTCCTCTATCTCAATTGCTCCTTGTCCTTATATCCAGCTTTAGCCCAGGTTTATTCTTACTGGGAACAGTCTCCACCTGCCCCCAGTATATAGAAACTGTCTGCTTTTTTATCATCATTGATCTGTATGTGCTACCTCCCATGTTGTACTGTAAGTTCACAGAAGAAGGAAGCCCCAACATATTATTTTACTACCCAGTCTCCATAGTATCTTATCTAGAGGACAGGCTCAGCCAGTGTAACTGAAAATAAAACATAAAAATGTTCACGTTTGTTGATGTCCCTCTAAAACTTCCATGTATTGTTCTAAAGAGAATGTGCCAACTATCTCTGAAAATTCCTTGATGCAGGCTGGGCAGGGTATTGCAGGCTTATAATCTCAGCTACTCAGGAGATGGAGATAGGAAGATCTAGGCCTTCTAAGACAGGTGTGGGCGAAAGCACAGGATCCCACTCGAGGGAGGAACATAAAAGACAAGGCTAAAGGTATGGCTCAAGTGGTAGAGTGCTTGCCTAGCAAAGAAAGGACAGAGATGAGATGAGAAGAGAATGACATGGAATGGAAAAGAAAAGAAAAATGGATCCCTTCTCTTTATACCCTAGCTGGAAATAAGACTAGCCACTTCTGCTGGGATGGCCCCTAATCCACTGTGGCAAAGGACAAGTCAACAGCTGAAAGTGCAGGTGTTTGGAGCCAGCAGCCTGCTGTAGACAAGAGCATCTTACCTGAACAGACTGCATTGTGATGCAGTGCTCCTCTGATGCTGGAGAAAGTCTTTCCCAGCCTCCTGTTCCATCCAGGCCTTTGTAAGACTTCCTGGACATACAGCATTAAAAACCATCTTCAAGACACATTTCATCTATGACTCATAGGTACCAAACAAAACACACAGCCTGGGAAGAAAATGTCATGAGACTCCTTCAAAATAATCAGCAAGAAGCTAGACTTGAGGCATGGCCCAAGTGATCAGAGCCGGCTGTGAGCCTTGATATCAGGAAAAGAAAATGCTCGCGAAGAAGAGAATAACAGGCAGAGAACTGTGCTCCTACTTTGTTCTCTGTGTTTTATAATAGGACAATATTGGCCAGAAACTAACAAAATATTTGCATTTTAAACTCATAGAAACTTCAAATTACGGTTAATTAATTTTGGGATGGGTGGCAGCCCATGGAATAAATCACTTTCTTGCTGAAAAAAGTAAAGCTCTCATATTACCTTATGGAGAGACAGAACATTGCTGATTCAGATATGGTTGTCTTCATGCCTGAGAGATGTTTTTTGAGTTTTCAAGTGTTTCTTCAGTTGACCAGAGCCAGGGAAATTTCTCATATCATCTCCACAGACATGCTCCCCCCCCCCACCTCTTTTGTTCATGTCGATGTCTGTCAACAGTGTTGGCAGGGATAAGTGTTTTCCCACTTCCCAGTAAATTTCCTTAGAACTTTTTAAAAGTTGATAGATTTCTTAGAACCAAGGAGAACATTCTAGAGATCTGCAGCTTAATTTTTAGTCACTTGGAGACTACATATGTTTATGAGAAGAATGCATAATGGGCTGGGAAGATGGCTCAATGATAGAGTGCTTGCCTTGAATGAGTGAGGCCCTGGGTTCGATTCCTCAGCACCACATAAGCAGGAAAAGCTAGAAGTGGAGCTATAGCTCAAATGGTAGGGCACTAGCCTTGAGCTGAAGAGCTGAGGGAGGGCCCAGGCCCAGAGTTCAGGCCCCAGGACCACCAAAAAAATAAGAAGGAGGAGGAGGAGGAGGAGAAGGAGGAGGATGAGGATGAGGAGGAGGAGGCGGCATACATTTCAATAATTCAGTACAAATCAATGGAAGATTTAAAAATTCAGATCAGAGGTGGTGCTGGTGGTTTATGCCTATGATCCCAGCAACTCGGAAGACTGTCTCCTGGAGAATCAAGGTTGAAAACTAACTAGGGAAGAAAAATCCTAAAAAGCCTCCATCTCTAATTAGCCAGTAAAAAGCTGGTCTGGAATAGTGGCTCAAGTGGTAGAGCACCACCTTTAAACAAGAAAGGAAAGAAAGTATGTGACCTTGAGTTCAAGCTCTAGTACCAACAATCTCACACAAAATCCAGCCTAAAGAAACAGTTACAAAACACCACTTTAGTTTAAGAGAAATTGTGTCATTTCACTATTTTGGGCACAGATTCTAGAGGATTATGATGCAAGATGAAAATAACAGAATACATCTAAACTTTTGGCTTTGATTTTATCTCCTTTTAGAAACATTGAAACATTGTCCAGTAATTGACTTCACAGTTTCTAGTCACCTAGACATCTAACCAACATCCTATCATATAAGAATCATATAAGAATCATGTGAATTTTCACCTTCTCTGGTGAAAGTCAGCTGCTCTGTTTCTTTTCTTTCTTTTTGTTCTCCCTCCCTCCCTCTCTTTCTTCCTTCCTTCCTTCCTTCCTTCCTTCCTTCCTTCCTTCCTTCCTTCCTTCCTTCCTTCCTTCCCATACTGACAAGTACTGGGGCTTGAACTCAGTGCCTCATATTCTTGCTCAGCTTTCTTGCTCACAATGGCCCAACCTTTGTGAGTTAGTTTTGGATAGAGTCTCACAAACTTTTCCACCAAGGCTGGATTTGAACCTCAGGTCTCCAAGTTTCATCATCCTGAGTGGCTGGGTTCACAGACATGAGCTATAGGCACCTGATTCATGTAGCATTTTCTCTTACTGCACTACCATGGTGTCTGGTTTCATAGCAAATGATCTGTATAATCACTTATAGCTACAAGCTCAGAAGGAGCCTCTGCCTGGTTTCTTGCTTTGTGGTTACATAAAAAACTCCTAGTATTGGTTCATTAAATATAATAAATACAAAACACTAATATAATAAAAAAAACTCCTAGAATTTTTGTTTTGTGTTGGTACTTGGGCTTGAACTTAGGGCCTGGGCATTGTCCCTGAGTTTTTTGTACTCAAGGCTGGAGCTCTACCACTTGAGCCACACCTTCACTTTTCAACTTTTTGGTAGTTAATTGGAGATGTGTTTAACAAACTTTTCTTCCCAGGCTGGCCTCAAATTTTAATCCTCAGATCTCAGCTTTCTGGGTGTCTAAGCTCAACAAGTGTGAGCTACCTGGCAATAGTTTTAATTTTGAGCTTGTGTACTCCTGTGAACTTCAGTGAGACAATGAGGGCATGTGAGTATGCAGAGGACAAACGTACAAGATATGGGACTGCCACCATAGCTTAGTGTCATGTTCATCTTCAGCAGTGCCCCAGGAGGACAGAATTCTGGTGGACTTCTTCAGGAGAGACCAGCAAGACTTGAGGCCAGCCCAGGATAAGTAAGTTAGGTCTTCAATCATCTAGGTGCAGACATCTTCCAGAGACCACAAGTGCAATTTGATCCAGAACTTTCTCCCAGTCGATGGCGAAGACAGCAGCATTCCAAGCAGCACAGGCAAGCAAATCACCCTTCTTCATTTTGTCACTCCCTTGTATTATCTTTATCTGGATCAAAAACCTCTGGGATGAGAAGCAAGTGCAGGATCCTTTTCCTCCCAATCCTTCCTTACTCATCACTAACCCAAAGACAGTGAGTGTTGGCAAAATTATCCACATCCATATGAAGAGGCAAAATAGCCAGGCACCAGGACTCACACCTGCAATCCTAACTACTCAAAAGGCTGAGATCTGAGGATCATGGTTTGAAGCCAATCTTGGGCAGACAATTCCATAAGACCCTATTTCCAATTAATCAGCAAAAGCCAGACCGAATACATGACTGATATAGAAGAGTATCTGCCAAACAGGCTGAGGGATTAGGAAGGGAGTTCAGACCCAGCTACTGGCAAAAATAAACAAAACCAGATGAATTAAGTATGTGCAACGTTTCCATATTCTGATTATTTTTTGAGTCAGGGTCTCCATAGGTAGCCTAAGCTGGCCTAAAACTTGAGATCCTCCTGCTTCAACCTGCACTATCTGACCCAGCTTACATTTGTACTTTAAAAAGCTACCATAGGGGCTGGGAAGGTAGTTCAGTGGTAGAGCGTTTGCCTTGCATGCATGAGGCCCTGGGTTCAATTCCTCAGCACCACATAAGCAGAAAAAGCCAGAAGTGGTACTGTGGCTCAAGTGGTAGAGCACTTACCTTGAGCTGAAGATCTGAGGGACAGCGCCCAGACCCAGAGTTCAGGCCTCATGACCGACAAAAAAAAAATGCCACCATGGCTCCATATACACATGCTAATAACATAAAAATTTTATTTTCTTTGCTTAGAGAGACATTATACAGCAAAGAATATAATGACAAATTGAGAGAGAGGAAGAAGGAGAGAGATACTGTGGGCCCCAGGAGAAAGTTTAAATTGCAATGCATTTGGTGGCACTTTCATTCTTGTGTTTTGAAAAATGGCCTCTCACATTTTCATTTTGCAGTAAGCACTACAGACTATATAGCGAGACCACCAGGCATCATTTTCAACAGCCTCCTTGCAGTAGAAAGTGGGCCAATGTTAATGATGTCACTCGGATTTCTGTGGATGCAAGTGTAGATCTCACTTCCAGGGTGGATTCACTGGAGGGAAGGCAAGTGGGGTGGTAAATGAGGGACCTTATCTCTCAGCTTTGTGGTGAGAACTGAAGGACTCCACATTTAATGACTAGCCCAAAGAAGTGCTCCATTATCACCTGCTGTGTGTGTGTGTGTGTGTGTGTGTGTTCTAGTACTGAGGCTTGAATACAGGGCCTGGACACCAAACCTTAGATTTCTGTATTCTGGCACATTACCACTTGAGCCATAGCTTCACTTTGGACTTTTTTGGTGGTTAAGTGGAGATAAAGAGTCTGACATATTTTCCTGCCCAAGCTGGCTTTAAACCAAGATCCTCAGAGCTACAATTGTAGGCATGAGCCACCAACACTGGATGCCTGCTATTATTTTTATAAATTAAATGCCTAACAAAGGTGTCCAATAAATATCATGTTTAAAAAATGATTTATTTTGTTTCTGTGTACCATTTATATAGTTAAGGCACTTGCTCCAGCCACAAACACTGAGAGCACTGAGGTTAGTCCCTTTGTATTCTGTGGATTTCTTTATTTTATTGTTTTTATTTTGGTGGGATGGAATCTTACACTTTGAACCTAGGGCCTCACGCTTGTTAGGCAGATGCTCTACCACTTATGACATGCCCCCAGTCCTTTTTGTTTTCATTATTTTTGTACTGTTTTATTGTAAAAATACTGTACAGAGGGGTTACAGTTACACGAGCAAGGTAATGAGTACATTTCCTATCGAGCGTTGTTGCCTCCTCCTTTGTTTTTCCCCTTATCCAGATCTGGGCTCTGAACCTCCTATATATGCATCCTACATCCCTGGGATGAAAGATGGGAATTGCCATGCCCAGCTGATTAGTTAGAGAGGGTTTCATTAATTTTTTCCAGGTTTTCCCATGCTTTGATCTTCCCAATCTCTTACCTCCAATTAGCTGGGATTACAGACATGAGCCACCAACCTCATCTCTCCTTTTTTCCTATCCCTTTTCCGTTTGCTTACCAAAACATATTACATTTATGCACATCTTTTCTTTGACTAAATAGCTTATCATTTGTTAATACTGAGTGGTATCCCATTGTAGAGTGATATCACAGCTTATCGATTCACCTGTTGATGGGCAGCTGGCTTTTCCACAGGGTTGTGTGATCACAAATTACCTGTCGTCAATATTCTCATACAAATTTTCATTTGAATCTATGTTTACATTCGTTCAAGGATCTCTAAGGGTGAGATTCTAGAGTTATATTGTAAGTGTATATTTAACTTTCTAAAAATGGCCAAACTGTTTCCCAAAATGACAAAATATTTCACGTTGAATGAAAATTCCAGCTCTTCTGTGTGACCACCAGCATTTGATATCTTCAGGCTTTTTTCTCTTTTTGTCTCTTTTTTCTCGTGCCTCAAAAGCTGAGATCTGAGGGTTGAAGTTTAGAGCCAGGTCAGGCAGTCAAATCTGAGACTCTCATTTCCAATTGACCAGCAAAAAGCTGAAACTGAAGGTGTAGCTCAAGTGGTAGCATGCAGGGGGAAAAAAAGCTAAATGAGAATTCTAGACCCTGAGTTCAAGTCCCAGTATTGGCACCCACACCGAAAATAAGAATAAACAAATAAAAATGAGCCTTTGTTAGCGTAGTAATGGGCACAGGTGGTACAATGGGAAGGCTTGTTGTGGCTGCAGACTAAAGAGAATTATCTGGGTCTACCAGTCAGGAAGCTGAATCTTCCAGGAGAGGTGATCATACTTTTGCCCATATCAATCCCTTCACTTCAGTCTATCATATAGGTTAAAAAAATGACAATAAGACTAGTTAAATGAGTTGTTGTTTATTTCTGCAGTAGGGTCATAGCTGTTTGTTTCTGAATTCCACCATGAAGACTTAGTCCTGTGAGCTATCTGGGGGGAAGCC
>NW_012267410.1:1068137-1073896 GCF_000151885.1 Dipodomys ordii
AAAAAAAAGATTATGAGGCCCTGAGTTCAAGCCTCAACCACACCAATAAACAAGTTAACAAATAAGCAGATACATAAACTATATTGATATAAAATTAAATCATCTTTTCCAAAAGGACATGATGAAAATAGGACTGGGGCCATGGCCATGAAGATGAAGAATGAATCAACTGCATATTAAATTCATTCCACCTTGTATCAAAATTGCAAAATGTACTCTCTAGGTGTGTTCTGATTAATGCTCTGTCAGTTAAAATAATATTTATTTTGAAATAAAATGAGCAAGTGTTGAAATGAGCTGAACACATGGCTGTGAGGGCAGGTGGAAGCCAGAATGGGCACTGGTGTATGGGCTTGGGTAGCATGGAGAAGAAACAGGGAATACAAGTTTGGTGTGTTTGGGAGGGGAAGGAAGAGGAGAAGCCAGACAGAGCAAAATTCGTGACAGAAGATTGGACTAAATTGAGCTGGCAAAGCCTAAGAGCCAATGCCAAGCAGAAGCTTGGCTCTGGAGCAGAGCAGCGTAGGCTGGAGGGCAACATGAAGTTCAAGTTCCACAGGAATATAGGTATCAACAGATGCCAGGGTATCGTGCAATAACCAACACCCAGAAGAGTCAACAGTCCTGCTGTTAGAATTCTAACCTAAGAATAACACTGAAGTGAGTAGAATCCTCCCCCCAGACCAGCTTTAGTCACTAAGCAAATCAACATGCAAACAATAATGCCACTGAAAATGCTGGAAGCCTTGCTTTGTCAAGTAATAAGTAGCTTCTTGGTGTGATAGAGAAAGTATTGCTGAAATGTGTTTCCATCTCATAGAATGTAGTAGCTTGCTTTAGGAATAATTGCAAATAAAAGGGCTGAAAGTTGGGAATGTTTTATTGACATGTTGAGATTTCCATAACTGGCTCTTTAATTAGATGTCAGTGAATGAGTGGTCTGGGGCCTATAGGAGGGGAGGAGTCCTACTGTTTTCTGTATCCGGAAGTTAGGCCTCTTCTTCAACACAATGTAGTAAACAGAACATTAAGGAATGAGTGAAAATAACCTTGGCTGTGTGTGTAGAGGGGCTAATTCCAGGCTAATTCCCAATTCCAGGAAATTCACCTGTCAGGTCCAGCCATTTGACCCTGTACACAAAATAAAAAGACATGGTAGGCTAGGCACCAGTGGCTCACACATGTCATCCTAGCTACTCAGGAGGCTGAAATCTAAGAATCGCAATTAGAAGCTAATCTATGCAGGACAGCCCATGAGACTCCAACTAAACATGGATGTGAGCACACACACACACACACATGCACACACATGTCTGGAAGTGGACCTGGAGCTACAGGTCAAGGGATAGAATGTTAACCTTGGGCAGAAAAGCTCAGGGACAGTGCCCAGGCCATGAGTTCAAGCTCCAGGATTGGCACGCACGCACGCACGCGCGTGCGCACACACACACACACACACACACACACACACACGAGACATGGTGAAGGACAGAGAAAGGAGATTTATTATGTGGCAGCCACAGGAAGACAGCACTTTGGTATACTCTTCAGCTGTCTTGGGGATAGGGGTGGAGGAATGGCATGAACTTCAGGTTTTATTGACGAAGAACTTGGAACAGTGGATGAAAAGTATGCATAGATAAAACAGTCCTAAGTCACAGGTGGGTTCAGGGGTGGTGGGATGTGGTGTCAAAGATGCTCTATTATCTCCTGCTTGGTCAGGTGGCCTTATAAATTGTAGGAGTCATTGATGTCTGCGTGACACCTGATAGATAAGATGTTCCTTTCTGACTTCCAAGATGGCTATAAAGCTACTGCACGGAAAAATGGATTGGGACAAAGTTCACAGATACAAAATGTAGGAGGCTAGGATGCCTAGCCTTGATCCTGTTCCCAGCCAATTCAGGGTCCAAATAAAGAGCTAATGTTTTTCAGCAAAAGCAGCTTTTAAGTACTTCTTCCATGTGCCAACTATTTAAGTTAGACTTTGGAGTGGCAGGGGCCATCCACACATGCTTTATTTCACATGATTAGGAATGACAGAGTCACGTCTCAACATTCCTGTCCTTATGTGCTTGTGGGTGACCGCAGGTTGCACAGGCTTGCCTACTGAAGCTTCTTGGATCTGTTACTAGTAAAGCCTACCCCACCACCCCAGAATAGCTCACTAGGTTCTGGAGGCTTTTTAATACCCCAGGTAGCTCACTAGGTTCTGGAGGCTTTTTAATTCTTCATCACTACCTTGCTACCTGCTGGGCCCGCTGAAGTCTGCCCCACATTGGAGAAGACATTTTTTTCTCCGTGGCCTGGAAAGGACCAGGTTTGCCTCGTGTTCATTCACAGTTCCTTGAACAGCGGCTACTTCTGAGGGAGGATGCTGTGATTGCTTTTCTGCGTGCACCACTGGCTGCAGGGATGAGAGGTGTGCCCGAAGAAAGCCACAACTGAGAAAGTCTCCCCGCCTTGGGTTTTATTGGTTCTGCTTTGGTTTGGCAGAGTAAAAATTCAAATTCATCAGATCAGGAACATTAATTGCATACACTCCTAGTCATCGTTTGCTGTTTTTACACATATTTATTTGTGCTGGTACTGGAGCTTGAACTTGGGGTCTCAAGCTCTCACTTGGCTTTGTCCACTCAAGGCTGATGCTCTACCACTTATGCTACAATATCACTTCCAGCTTTTTCCTGATTAAGTGGTTATAACTCATGGACTTTCATGCCCAGGCTGGCTTTGAGTGGTTATCCTTAAATCTCAAGCTCCTGAGAAGCTAGAATGATAGTACCACATTTGAAAAGCTCAAGTCCTCAGGGGGGGAAAAAAATGTCTTTTAAAATCCATGAACAAATATACAAACATCATCTCTCATCTTCAGTATGATACTAATTAAAACAAATATGCCAAATACAAAGAACTTCAGATTCTGAACAGCTACTATATCTATTTCTTTTTAAAGTATGCATTAATGCTGTTTGAATTTAACCTCTATTTAGTGTGGTTAGAAAAGCTTTAACGTATATCTGTATTTTCCAAAGGTGGCCAGGAGAGGGCGTGAATGTTGTGAATGTCACTGGCAGAAACTAAAACGGGAAACAGGAAGGGACAGAAGGTACTTCCTGGGATGGGAGGGGTTTTAGGTCAATAGTCCCAGGATCCTCTCCAAAAAAAAAAGTGTAGGCCTTTTCTGGTTGAAGAAGCTGTAAGAAAAAGAGAAGCAGTATAGAAAGAAGATGATGGTGTCATTTTATTTCATGGCTGATTGTGGGAGAAGCGCATAGTAATAAGATGGGCTGAGCTTCCAGAAATGACTCAGGAATTGGCAGGTGTTCCGATGTGCAAGTTGCCATCCAATACTTTAAAGTATATATGTAGGAGATGTGATACAAATGCATGAATTCTTCAGTAGGAGCTTATTTACAAAAGTCAGGCCAAGGATGCACAGTGCATGCGCCTCCATTTGGTAAGAACTGACCTAAAGTTTTTAAACCCCTAGGGAGAAATCCTCCCTGCAAACCAACTGCTCCCAAATCTACAAATACTGCTTAGAAGTTCTGACAAAACAGAAGGTTAATAACCAATGGTGAAGCATAGGATCTGTGCCAGGCCTTGTCCTAAGCGTCACGTCTACTTACCTTGCTCTCAGGACCCCTGTTCCAAGCTGGCTGCACAGGAAGAGAGAAGCATTGTGCTCTGTCTAGGATTTCAGCTGCCAGATTTCCCAGCTTTGTGCCAAGTCCCTCATCCTCCAGTGACCTGCCTTCTCATCTGTCACCTGAAATAACTGCCATCTCTCTCATCTATGGGTTGTGACAACTGAGTAATTAAAGATTGATCAGGGCAGAACACACTGATCTGTGTTCATGAAACTCTTGGTTATGTGGGACAAGCTATAAGCAAGTGCTTTCATTGTAGGGGGAAATTTCTTGCCCAATGCTGCCTTCATGGAATGTGCTTTCCACCTTTGTTTCCCATAGTGCTTTGCAAACTCTTTTACTTAGTGAAGAAGACAGCACAAAACCCACACCAGCTCCATTTCAAAGTCATGGGAATTGAGCCACAGCCATATCAGATTCTCAACACTGGGTCCAGATGTCTGAATGCTCTTGGGCTCATGGAAGAAAGAATTTAAGGATGGACACAGAGGAGACTGAATAATCAGGAACAGGTTTGTTGATACAAAGCAAAAGGAAAGGGATAACTCAGGCTTGGGTGGCTCATTCCTGTCATCCTAGCTACTTGGGAGACTAAAAACCAGAGGATCACAGTTTAAGGCTTCTCTAGAGAAGGAAAGGTCTCAGGACAGACACCTTTTCAGTCCATAGCTGGGTAGAGTGGTGTATGCATGTCATCTCAAACAACTGAGATTGGCTGAGGTTGGGAAGATTGATCGTGGTACGGGACATCTGGGACAGGAAAAGTCTGTGAGACTCCCTCTCTATGGAGGGAAGCTGGCCACAGGGTCATCTACATGTCACACCAGCAATGGTAGGAAACCTAAACTATGAAGATCACAACTCAGATACACATCCAGGTAGGAGGTAAGGCCCTAGTTAAAAAATAATGAGTGGAAAAATAGGACAGGAGGAGTGGATCACATGGTAGAGTGCCAGCCTAGCAAGTGTGTGGCTCTGTCGTTACTGTTAGCGGTGGTGGTTGATTTTGCTTTGTTTTTTTTTTCCTTCACGGAGGAGGTTTAAAAAAAAAGGACACAGAAAAAAGAGGGAGGAAGGGTAAACAAATGCAATCATGCTATTCAGTATGCACTACGGGGGAAATGACCTATGTCACTTGAGACCAGGGCTGGAAAAGTAAAGGAAAGGATGACATTATCCAAAAACAGAAATGTATTTATCACCCAACGTATGAAATGGTAGCCCCTCTGTATAAAACATTAATAGGGACAATACAATTATTTTTTAAGAAAAGCTCAAGCTCAGCTCCAGGATGCTGACCAGGCCTCCTGGGCCATACCTTTGCCCTCTCAACCTGCAGAACCTCTCACAAGCTCATAGGCTCCACAGCATCTCTTTCGGATGGATGGACCGACCTGGGGTGAAGAACCAGCTGTATCCGTCAGTCAAGCTTGTCAGTCTCATCTTCCTAGACTTCAGTCTTGCTGGAAATCATGGTTTCTCAAGACCTTGCTGTGTGGTTGGTTGGAACCATTTGTGCACTTATTAAACCCAGTGTTTCTGGTTTTCTAGAAAGTTCTAGTGAGCAGGTTTTCTATAAGAATAGCCAAGCTAGAACATTCCCCCAAATTTACATTTTAGAATAATGTTTCTAAAATTACACAGAAGCAAATATCCATTTGTCTTTTTTTAAATGGACCCTGTTGTATCTAAACCAAGAAGTTTAACATTTTGACTGGAAAAGTAAAGCTTTCACTGAATCTGGAGAACTACTACTATTTACTGATGAGTTGCTGCTACTTAATATCAGGGTAGATGTATCATTAATTGTCCTCAAAAGTGATGGGGGCATCAAGCAGTCACTCTACCTGCATTTTTAGGAATGAGAGCAAAATTTTACCTTAAGAAACAAAAGCACTCCACATAGAGCTCCCTTATGACTCAGCAATCCCAATTGTAGGCATTTACCCAAATGATCACAAACAAGACCACACTAAAGCTACCAGCACAACTGTTTATTACAGCATTATTTACCATAGCTAAGATCTGGAACCAACCCAGATGCCCCTCAGTAGATGAATGGATCAAGAAAATGTGGTATGTATACACAATGGAATTCTATGCCTC
>NW_012267410.1:1074775-1088497 GCF_000151885.1 Dipodomys ordii
TCAACTGGTATATTACCAGCCATGGGAAAAAGTTCTGAGTTCAAGCCCAAATACCAGTACAACCTCCTCCCCCCAAATAAATTCAATTTACTCTGAGACCTAGTCAAATTAGTGATATACAAAGTTTTTAAGGACCTACAAAACAAGATCAATTATTTCTCTTTCTCCTAATTTAGAATGGATACCATTCTCTTTTTCTTTTGCTTGTGGTAGTGCTAGGATTTGAACTCAGGATCTGTGAGGTTTGGCAGATGCTCTGTCACTTGAGCCACACCCCCATATGGTATTTTATGCTTCAACTAATTTTTAGGCACATTCTCAAGTTTTTGTCCAGGTTGGCCTTGGACCTTAATCCTCCTACCCTCATCACTGGTACCACTGGCATTTGCCATCATACCCAGACTGTTGATTGAGATGGTGTCTTGCTGTTTTCTCCTAGAGTTGGCCTCAATCTTAGCAATCTATACCTCCGTGTGTGCTGGAAGTCCAGGCATGAGCCACCATACCTGGACAAGAGTGTACTTTTAATGGAAAAAATTGACAAAATCATTCTACATTGTTATTTGAAAGTTTCATGCAATGATAAACAGGATTTTCTAATATTTCAAAAGTTAGACGAAATTAAATTTAGAGGTGAGGAATTAGATAAAAACATTGTCTTTAAAAAATAGAATTAGGTAAAATCGATGTAGTCTCTGCAAAAGACTCTAAACAGAACATTTATTCGTTTAATAACTGAATTAATTCCAATCCTCTGGTTTAACAAATCCACCATAGTGTCAGAGGACTTAGTCATGGTATTGGGAGGGTGAGTAAAAAAATCTAAGCTTTCCCTCGTTTACTTTTGTTATTAGTGCATATTGATCATACAAAGGGATTTCTTTGTGTTTCTATAAAGAATGTACTTTAATCACATTCACCCCCTATTACTCTGTAAATAATTTTAACAAGTTTCATTATTCTGTTGTCATGTTTGCTCAATCATATTTGCCTCCATTCCTCCTCTCCTTTCACTGACTCCCCCTTCCTGCTGCTTTCTACCACCAAACAGAACCTGTTTGACATTCTTGTCATTCATTTTTAGGAACTAAATTCTGCATTTGAGATGGAACAGACAATATCTTTCTTTCTCAGTCTGGCTTATTTCACTTAACACGATGATCTCCAATTCCATTCACCTTTCCACAAACGATGCAGTTTCACTCTTCTTTGTGCCTGACCTGTGTACATGTAATGAGTCTTGTTTATCCAGTCATCACTTAGTTGGATGCCTACACTGATTTCATAGCTTGACTACTGAGAACAGTGCTGTAATCAACATGGCTGTTAAAGTGTCTCTATTGTATGCTGATTTACATTCCTTTGAATGGATGCCCAGGCGTGGTGGAGATAATCACACGGGAGCTCTGTTTGTAGAGTTTTCAGGAACCTCCATATTGCTTTCCAAAGTGGCTGAAATGATTTACAGTCTCACCTACAGTTTATAAAAGATCTTTTTGCTACAGAGATGTTTCAAATAATTATGTCCTGAACAGTGTTCCGGGAGCTCTCTGAATGAATAAAATGCATGATGAAAGCCTGTTGGTAGGGAGGTCAGGGAGTACACAAGTCATTTACAATCCACCTGTTATGAATCTGCCATTGGTATGTCTTGGATATGATTTTAAGAATTTATTTTGTTTCCCAGCTTGAGGACTTTGTACCAGGCAAATCAAAGTCATCCATGGGGTTTATAAGAAGTGAAGAGGCAACAATGCTTGATAGGAAATGTACTCATTACCCTACTCATGTAACTGTAACCCCTCTGTACAATATTTTTCCAATAAAAATAGATACATGGAAAGGGGGAAAAAGTGAAGAGGTGGGGGTGTGACCTGTTTTTGGGTTTTTTGTTTGTTTGCCAGTACTGGGACTTGAACTCAGGACCTGGGTACTATCCCTAAGCTTTTTTTTACACAAGGCTGGACCTCGACCACTTGAGCCACAGTTCCACTTCTGGCTTTTTAGGTGGTTAATTAGAGATAAATGTCTCAAGGACTTTTCTTTGGGGGCTGGCTTTGAACCATGATTCTCAGATCTCAGCCTCCTGAGTAGCTAGGATTCCAGGTGTGACCTTCTCCTTCGCTGCTTATCTCCTGCTGAAGTCTGAGAGCAGACACAGGGCAGGTGAAGATGGCCTGGGATGTGGACTGGGCTCTCCTGCAGCCAAGACCCCACAGCTGCAGAGGTCCTGGGCTGTGGTTCTCAGTGCTGTGCTGGCTTCTTTCCTCCCATGTCTACCCTTCCCTCCATTTTCATTCTCTTGGAGGTTGTATTTGCCTATGCCTCCGAAGAGTTCCTATCCATCTGAACCATTGTCTTTCTGCTCTTTCCTCCCTCCTCTCCCCCACCCCTCTCCAGCCCCACCCCTGCTCTGGTTTGTGGCTGTGTCTGAGGTCATCTGCTGCTCATCTAACCCAGTGCCACCTCTGAACGGCAAGCTTCTGCAGCCAGATTTGTGGTTCTCTCTGCTCCAAATACCTGGCCAGCTTCCACAGTGAGGCCAGGACTTTTGTCCACAGCAGGGAGTCTAACATAGAGGGCTGTGACCACCAAAGTATAACCTGTGGTTGAGGCTGGGGACACACTGCTTTAACAGTGAGTTGTTGTCTCCTACAGAGGAAGCCAGGGCATTCAAGGGTCATCAGAAAAACCAGTTTGGCTACCCAATGTTGTCTCTAAAAGGCAGCAAATCAGAAATTATTTTAGAATCATTGCCAGTAACAAGTTTTTAAAACATACAACAAGCTGCATCCCCAGGGAAAGTGGAGGACTACACATGCACCCCAAATTTCACAGACACCGGCATCCTTGGAAAACCAAGGGCATCCCAATTGATGGCTATTTGGGATTTAAAGAAAAAGGAAGTTGTAATGTTCAGTACTACCACCAAGTGGCAGAGTTGGATTTTATTTCACTTTAAAAAAACAACAACAACATATTTTCCCCCCAAATCTCTACTCATTTGCAGCCTGGTAGAATTTGAATGCCATTAAATTTGTAGACTTTGAGTAATGCCTTCCCACGTAAGGGTGGGCTTACTTTTCTTAGGGGAAAATTCCAAGCAAAGTAAAGGTTATGACTTGGCTAGCTCTTCTGTTTTGTCAAAGGAGGAAATATTGGTTGTATCTAATGACATCTGTGGTTGTTTTCACACAGCTGCTTATTATTACATAGTTTAAAATTTTTTAACATACAACTATACAATCCATTGGTCTAGCATTCCATTCGTTTCTAAAACTATCTGGTTTCCCAACTACATTAAAAACAAATACTAGGTCTACTATTCTTAATCACTATAGGGAACTAAATCATACTTTTCTGAGATGTGTATCTTTCTTGTCTTCACTATATCGCTTCCTAATTAACTTGAACAGCAAAAACAAAAATGCTCACCAAAAAAAGAAGTTTAACAAGTAGTGTAAGCATTGGATATATCTTCTATAATCATCTAAGCTGGGCATGGAAGCTCACACCTGTAAACCAAGCTGCTCATGAAGCTGAGATCTGAAGATCAAGGTTCAAAGTCAGCTCAGGCAGGAAAAGTCTGTGATGGGTATCCGTGACTGATCTTCCTGCATTCTTACATCTTCAGGTGCAACCTGAAGAAAAACAAAAACAAAAACACCTAAGTTTGTGGAGAGAATAGAATGAGGTTTGTGCATTCCTTGCGTCAAAGACCCACTCAGCCTTCCTGTGCCTGATGCCCATAGCTACAGGCCACTGCATGGGTCAGTGACAGTTCAGAGAGCAGGTACGGCTGAAGCCTCAGGCCCAGCTCCCCCACTGGCCTCTCTGTACCCCAGAACCCTCAGGGGAAGTGTGATGCTTGTCACTCTGGGTTGGAAAGGTAGGGTCACCTTACCAAGTCACACAAGAGTCCTCCAGGGAATTAGGGGTCAATGCAGATCTTGCTAGTTCTAAAGTCATCTTTTTCTTCTCTATGCAAGTCTGGGTCTGATCCCTGAGAGCCTGTCAGTGCAGAAGGAATCCAGAATCTCTTTATTCCACTTGTCCTGGGACACAGAGGCACAGCAGGTCAAGAGGCCGCCTGGGGAGCTGACCCTGCAGCTTCTGGAACTGTGCCTGTTGGCTGGTATACTGGACACCCTGGCCCTGGCTGGCGAGGTGCAGCTGCTGGGCCTGTCAACACCCCTGGAAAGAGCTGGCCGCAGGTCCCTGGAGATGGTGACGTACACGTGGCATTCTGCAGAAGGCAGGGGGGTGGTTCTAGAAGACAGATGGCACAGGCCCAAACTTGGCTGCCAGTCCCAGGCATTTGTCCAACATGCTTCTAGTCCTTGCGCTGACAGGTCCCTTGGTGCCTGACAGACTTCCACAGCAGAAACACCAAGAATCCAGGCCTGGGCCTCAAAGGAGATGTTCAAACCTTGAAGAAAAAAGAAATACGTGAAGGCAAAGTCCTATTCTAAGCACACCCTGAAAACAGAGGGTTGCTCTATTGAAACTGCGTTGCTTCACTATTTATTATCTGGACACCAAGTTTAGCAAATAGGACAACTTAAAGGGAGGGAGGGAAAGAGAGAGACAGACAGACAGTCATACAGATAGACAGAGAAAGAGACAGAGACAGAAACAAAAGAAGAAAGGGAGGGAGGAATGGATGAAGGAAGGAGAGCACACACACACACACACACACACAAACACACACACACACTTTGTTGGGAGACAGAACCCTGAGCTAGGACCAGCCATGTGGCACCTGGAGCTGGTGAAGACCATCCTTCTCTTTCACAGATTGCCTGACACTCACATCTGCTCATTTAAAACGTTCTTCACAGAAGTCTTTCTCCCTAATTTCTGTCTAGTTGGCCCATCCACAGGACAACTGAGCCAGGACCTCACTTGCTCCTGATTTGCTATAAGCACCGCTTGGCCTATGGCAGCCCCTGGTGGGGGCTCAGCTCCTAGCACTGGCCCCTGGCCTCTGTTATCTGTTTGGTCCCATTCCTGTGGGAACCTGGGCTCTGCTGGTGCATTGGTACATCAAGTTATATGATGGTAACAATTCACCAGCTGTGATGAATAACTTTAATAAATATCTCTGAGACACAGATATTTCTTTTTCCTGGTACTGGGCTTTGAAATCGGGACTTCACATTGGCTCAGCTTGCTTGCTCGACTGCCACTCTACCACATAAGCATATCTCCAACCAGCTTTATGCTAGTTGTTTGGAGATGGAAGTCTCAGATTTTTCTGTCTGGGATGGCTTCAAACTGCAGTCCTCCAGACCTCAAGCCTTCTTAGAAGCTAGGATTACAGGCATGAGCTAATAAGATTACAGGCATGAGCTAATGCTCCCAGCTTCTCTCTTAGATAGTTTTTTGTTTTGTTTTGTTTTGTTTTTTTGTGGGGGTGTCTGGTTGTGGGGCCTGAACTCTGGGCCTGGGCACTGTCCCTCAGCTCTTCAGCTCAAGGCTAGCGCTATACCACTTGAGCCACAGTGCCACTTCCAGCTTTTTTTCCCTGCTTATGTGGTGCTGAGGAATCGAACCCAGGGCCTCATGCATGCAAGACAAGTGCTCTACCACTGAGCCACCTTCCCAGCCTTCTCTTAGACAGTTTAATTGTCATAGGTAATCAGATTTTCATCATGGTTGTCTTCAATGCCATTGGATAGGACAATTTGGGCTACACAGCATCATGATACAGTGCTTATTGCATTTCTTTCCTGAGAAACACACAAATCAACCTTTGTGATCTGGGTCCCCAAGAGCCTTTAAACTCCCACTATTGGGGAGATCCTATCTGCCCCTTTCCAAGCCAAATGAACCACCAACAACCCCTCCATCTCTCTCCTCACTCTCTCTCTCTCTCTCTCTGTGTGTGTGTGTGTGTGTGTGTGTCTCTCTCTCTCTCTCACACACACACACACACACACAGAGATGAAACTCATTTCCAGATCTATGTTAATCCAGGGTTTGCTCTTAACAGACTGGATCCTGGGAGGAAGGGCCCAAAGGGAAGTCTGCTGAAAGTGCTGGAAGGCAGAGATGCAGTCTTGAAAGAGAAGAGTTTTTCATTTTATGGGTTCATGGGCACATCCTGGATAAGGGCAATAAATAATAATAATTATCATTTATTCATAATAATTGGGGTGGTTAGTAACTAATCACCCTAAACTCCATAGCTTATAGCAGCATGAATTGGTTTCTCCCCTGCCCCCTCCCCACTCTGGATCTGTGGCCAGTGGAAGAGTAGAGGGCTCAGCTGCCCTTGGCTCCCAGGCTGTGGGCTGGACAACTGTGTTTCCAATGTCTCTGCATTTGGGGACCACTAGTTATTTGGGGCATGCTCTCCTCAGGACCAAGGGAAGAGGCACAAGAGGGAGGTGGAGAGCCCAATCCCACAAGGCCTCTTGAGGACAATGGCCAGAACTGATCCCCGCCCCCCCCCGGTTCCCTTGGCCAGAGCACTAGGCATTACCAGGTCTACTTCATTCTCTATGACATGGCGACAGAGGGAAGGAAGGATGGAGCAAATAGTGTGGTGTCCAAGGGGCAACCCTCACAATGACATGGAGGTCTAAGGAAGCATGGCAGGGGTTGGAGGGTGAAATGAGAAACAGGGAAATGGGAGACCGGTGGCAGGTGTTGAGTGCAAAGGAAGGTTGGGGCTGGCTAGGGGAGGGCCTGGTTTCCTTGCCAGGGAGCCTGGCTTTGATTATGTAGGCAGTAGAATGACACTGGAGGGTTGGGCAGGCTTGGCTGTGGCTCTCTCCACCCCAGCTGTTCCAAGGCACCCAGGAGCATGTGGAGGCTGAATGGAAACTGCGGCCTGCTGCCAGGGACATGCAGAAGCCCCTGGAGTCAGGCCCAGGCTCACTGCCAATGTCGCCCTGTGTATGCATATGTCAACACGTAAACTTAGCACTGGCTGACTGGGCTTGTGCAGTACAACCGAGTACGGCGAAAGGCTCTAAGTCACCCCAGGATAGAAGTCTGGTGCACAGAGATCTTGCCACAAAACGAAATGTTCAGTGAGAAAGAAACTGAAGAAAGAATCCGAGACACTGGGATCCAAATCCAGCACCATTATTTTCAAGTATTATTTTCAAGACTCCAGTTTCTGAATCTATATAGTTTGTAAGATTCAAGTGAGGAAATGTGTGCCACTCCACATGAAACTCTGGCCACATATCTATAGAAGCTACGTAGATGTTTATTATTCTTTATAGATGGGTTGATTGATTTTGTGCCAACACTTGGGCTTGAACTCGGGGCCTGGGCACTGTCCCTTAACTTTTCCACTTAAGGCTGGCATTCTAGCACTTAAGGCACAGATCCAGTTCTGGCTTTTTGATGGTTAGAGTATCATAGATCTTCAGATCTCAGGCTCCTAAGTAGCGAGAATTATAGGTATGAGCCACGTTATTCTTTATATACTTACTTATATTGAAATTCAGAGTAGCTGGAACAGAGAAAATACTCTTCTTATGAACTAAGAGTAAAAAGAGCTGACATTTAGTTTCAACTTCCAATGTCTTCAAATTATAATTTTTTATCTCTTTCAGGAGCCAGTACTGGGGTTTTGAACCCCATATCTTTCATTTGCTAAGCAGCCACTCTATCTCTGAGCCACACCTCTGGTGGTTACACTAGGTTTGTTGTTTGGAGAGGGTGATACTTCCTGCCCAGGCACATGCATGGAGTATGATCCTCCTATTTGATACTTCCCATAATAGCTAGGATAACAGGCACATACCACTAGACCCAGTTTCTTCTGTTGAGATGGAGTCTCTGTGATTATCCCAATCTCATACACCTATGTATGAGAGGTGAGTGTATGAGAGGTGAGCGCTAGCACATCCAGCCATTAGTTAGGATGGAATCCCCATTTTTTTTTGCCTAGACTGGCCTCAAACCATAATCCTCTGGACCTTAGCCTCAGCCAAGAAGCTAGGATTGCAAGTGTGAAGCATTGGCGCCTAGCTAAAATTTTCAGCATTTCAACGGTGCCAAAACAATCTGTATTCAGTACAAGCCAGACCTCAAGTTGTGAATTAGTTTCTTTTCTCAGACTAGCAATATGCAGTTCCATCCTCAGACTCTTGGCAGTTTGAGAGCTCTCCATCCCTGTCCAGGCAGGGCCCAGGTAGACCTGTGACCATTGGGGAAATCAGAAACTTTGTACAGAGTTCCTTGTTGCTAAACTCTGGTGTTATACAGGTGAGGTGGAGTCAAAGTATTTTCTTTTTTTTTCCCATCAGTCATGGAGCTTGAACTCTGGGCCTGGGCGGGTGCTGTCCCTCAGCTTTTCGGCTCAAGACAAATGCTCTACCACTTGAGTCACAGTGCCACTTCTGGTTTTCTGGTGGCTAATTGGAGATAAGGGTCTCATGGACTTTCTCGCCTGGGCTGGCTTTGAACTACAATCCTCAGATCTCAACCTCCTGAGTAGCTAGGATTACAGGTGTGGGCCACCAGCACCCGGCTGAATCAAAGTGTTTTTAACTTATAATATTTCCAACTTAACAATGGATTTATCCAGAGGTGCCATCATTGAAAGTCCAGAAGCATGGGTATTTTGGTTACAGCTTGGTGCCAGCAGGGACAGGATGAAAACAGGACAGTATACAGCTGCTAGTCCCTAATGGAGAGAGGATCCACAATGTTTAACAGTTTTGTTTTGTTTTGTTTAACTTGCAGATAGCAAGGCATGAACTCAGGAACTCATATTCTCATTTGTCTTTTTCACTCAAGGCTGGCCCTCTTCGGCTTGAGCCACAGTTCCACTTCTAGATTTTTAGTGGTTAATTTTAGATAAGAGTCTCACAGACTTTTCTATCTGGGCTGTCTTTGAACCACGATCTTCAGTCTCCCGAGTAGGTAGGATTACAGGTGCAAGCCTGGCTGCTTAACAAATCTTGTGTCAAGGGAAATCACGCCAAGTGCCATAAATAAGCCTCCTGGGAGATGGTGTCACAGTGAAACTGGCTAACAGCTTCTGCCTCTGTGACATCATTTCCACAGGTAGAAGGTAAGGCCAGAAGCGACCCCTTGGAGACAGATGAAACTCAGCATTTACTTTTCTGTGTACTTGATAAATGAGCAGTATGGGAAGGCTTTAAACTCTGTGAACAGTCAATCCCAAGAAAGACAAAGGGAAAGAAAAGAGTGGCAAGAGGTCAGTTAGAAATGTAAAATAGCTGAGCTCCTGAGGCTCATTCCAGCAATCCTACTTACTCAGGAGTTTGAGACCTGGAGGATTGAGGTTTAAAGCTAGTCTAGGTAGACAAGTTAGAGAAACTCTTATCTCCCTATGTCAAAAGATGGACTAGAGGCACGGCTCATGTGGTAAACTACCACCTAGGCAAGGTAAATGAGGGCAGGGCCCTGAGTTCAAGCCCTGGAATGGCACACAGAAAAAGAAAGAAAAAAAGGAAGCTAGAGGAGAGGAAAGGGAGGAGAAGGAGAGGGAGAGGGAAAATATAAAAGATTAGGGAGGTACTTATTTCAACTAAGAATAATTTGGGAAGACAAGATGCTCCAAAATGGGATTTGTTTTCATTGTTTGTGTCTGAGTGGGCATGATGGACAGGCAGGAGATTTGACTCTAAATTTCCTCCTGGTAGAAGGAAGTCCTGATTTGACTTCATGCCATGTCAGACATAGGCTGCAAGCCAACTCTGTAAAAACTGGTAGAAGTCAGCTAGGTTTTGCTGCCAGGCTCAGTGCCTTATCCGTGAGGTCTGGTTGAGCTGCGGGCACAGAGGGCTGACTCAGTAAGAAAGAGCTGCTTTGGAAAATGAATCTGTCATCTCAGAGAGACCAGTTTGGGAGAAGCTCTGATATACTGCTGGCCAGTTAAAAAAAAAAGTCAAAGCATGGGTTGCTGGGATTATCTGAATGAAAGCAAAAGAATTGATTTCCAGCCTCTGTGTTTTGATGGTTTGAGACTCCTTAAGCAGACAAACACACCCTAAAGACAAATTTCCCCTCAATGTCAGCAAAGCAGAAAGTATGCTAAGCATCATGGATCTTTATATTTAGCCAGTCTAGACTATACAACATCACCAGGCTAATTTTGCATGCTTTTTATAAGGTCCAGAAGGAGTAACGATATATCTTACTGGACTGACTTTCACAAGAATACTTGGCATATGAAGTTAACTCCTATATTCATATTTGATCCAATGAGATGTCTGTGAGGTAAGCAAAGTGGTATAGGTCTGTAATCCAGACACCTCAGAGGTAAGAGAATCTCATGTTGCAGGCCAACCTAGGCAAAGGTACTGAGACCTCATCCCAGAAACAAAATACAAACAAAAGAGCTGGAGATGGAGGTTGGCTTAAGTGATAGACAGCTTAGATAGCATGTACAAGGTTTGGGGGTTCAAACCTTAGATCTATAAACAGAGAAAAGAGAAAAAAAGATGTGTGCAAAAGGTCATGGAATGAATGAGAATTGCAAAACTCAAGTTTCTATACCTCAATAGCTCCCCATTTGCTAGCATTTAGGTTAAATTTTACATGTCATCATCATATACAGCCACACAGGTGATGGTAATGTTTGGGTCAATGACTGTCTATACCACAGTGGACCCATAAGACTTGGTTGCTTCATGATATGACCATTTCACTTTGTTCTCGTAGCAATTTCTCAGAGTAATCTCTCACTAGGCAACACATGATTTCTATCACATAGGATACACAACTCAGTGGAGATGTGTGGTTTTACACAAGAGATAACTACAGCCTCATGCTTCTATAATGTGTCAAGGGAAGTGTATTCCCCACAGAGGAAGGTTTTGTTTTTTTGTTTTGCGGGGTGGGGTGGGGAGAGAGTAAGGTTTTGAAGGTATACTCATCCTATATAGTATACTATTTATTAAATGCCCCAGGATCCAGGTTTTAGAAAAGAAGAGGGATGAATATATGCCACAAAGTCAAGATATGAAAATGGATGTGTCGAGAATCCAAACTTTAAAGACAGTGGAGGGCAGCAGCTACATCTGTAGGCAGATCCCGCCAGCGGTGGTCCTTGGGGACCCTGGAGGAAGGCTGACCTTGGCCACCATGTTTTCTCACTTTTTATTTCCTGACTTCCTGTCTCATTTACTCCCCTCTCTCATTTATTCTCTTTGGATTTTTTTCTAGTTAGACAAAGAAATTATTTAGAGTACTGCTGTCTTCATGTAGCATAATAACAATGTTATCAAAATAGGCCATTTTTCTTGTTGTGACTACACCGTGAGGCTGAGACATTTTCTTCTTTATTTTGAAAGTGCTTCTTCCATGGGAGACTGGATGTCCGTTGACTTCTATAATGTGTGGAAACGTGTCCCAAATGCAGAAAATGGTAGGAGTGGCCTTGCTTTTCTAGAGATGGTCACTGAAGTATGGGACAAGATAGTCCCACACAAAGACCACAAGGAACTGGTTGTAGTAAACAGGAAGGGGCCCCTGGGTCTCCAGTCCAGGAAAGTTAGGCTGGCCAGGGTGAACAATGCTGCTGCTTCATTCACAAACCCCCTCTGACCCAGAACCCTTTGACCTGGGACATTCTAGATGAAGGTGGCACTTCTCACCGAGGAAGACAGCCTGGATAGTGACAAGAAGGAATCTACCTGCCACTTCCATTTTTGGCATTTCAAACTTGGGGATTAAAGGTGATTAAGAAAAATAATGACAATATGAAAATTTTAAAAAATAGTAACAATATTGTAATAATAAACTTTGTGATTAGAAGAAGACACTGACCAAGAATGGTTCAAAATAAATTTGTGGGTTCTTACTGATACTTACTATCTTCCTTCCTATCTGTTGTTAGCTTACAGAAAACCTCATTAGTTGTTGGGGTTTATTGTGGTCATCATTGTTGTTGTGACACACCAGAACAACCTTGCATAGACATTTTCAGTCTGGAATTTCTGCTGCTTAATACCAAACAATTCTGGAGGGGGAAATCATCCTCCTGAAGACAGCTATAAAAATTACATTAATTATTAACAGCTATCCATTGAAGGCATTAAAAAGAAGATGCTGATGGCTCATGTTTATAATCCTAGCTACTCAGGAGGCTGAGATCTGAGCATCACTGTTTGAAGTTTCTGTGTCAGCAAAGTACATGAGACTCGTCACCAATAAACTACTAAGAGTAAAAAAGCTGAAGTGAAGCTGTGGCTCAAGTAGTAGAGGACTAGCCTTGAGCAAAAGAGCTCAGGAATAGCACTCAGGTCTGAGTTCAAGCCCAGGGATTGGCACCACATAAAAAGAGGCTTTAGGAAGATAATGAATTATGAGCCAGGATCTGAAGTATGATAGTTACCCCAGAGAATATGTTTGAGGCTTGCTTGAGGGAAGTTTCTCCCTTAATGGGATAGACCTATGCTTCCATGCTTCAAGGAGCAGCTGAGGATGGGTGGGGATTTTTTTCTAGCTCTCAAATTAAAGGAACAACCCCATAGTCCTGCACACCTGCCAGGAAGAGGGTGGAAATGTTGAGGGGGAAATTCCTTTCACTTTAGGTGATATCCTAAAAATAAGGATGAAATGGGGGCAGACAAGCCCTTACAGGGCCCAAAGGCCTTCAAACAATCTCAAATTCTGAAATTAGACAAGACTCCCTGACTTTTAAATGTCAGACAGAAGGAAGAGAAAGATAGCAGTGAAGCAGGCCTCAAGTTCTTTCCTTTCTTTCCTTTTTTCTTTTCTTTCATTCTTTCCTTCTTTCATTTCTTCCTTTCTCCCTTCCTTCCTTCCTTCCTTCCTTCCTTCCTTCCTTCCCTATCTACTTATCTTAGTTATGCAGTGGGGAGAGGATAGAGGTTTTATTGTTACATGTCCACACAAGTATTAAAGATAAAATGATTCTGGTACACCAGCAAAAATACTAGGTAATCAGAAACAAGACAACAGGAATAAGCAGACAGAAGTAGGTAATGAAAATAGGCCTTTGGGGATTCTAAATTTTGGTGTTATTAGACAGAAAATAAAATAACTTGGGCTGGGAAGGTGGCTCAGTGGTAGAGCGCTTGCCTTGCATGCATGAGGCCCTGGGTTCGATTCCTCAGCACCACATAAGCAGAAAAAGAAAAAAAAGGCGGAAGTGGTGCTGTGGCTCAAGTGGTAGAGTGCTAGCCTTGAGCTGAAGAGCTGAGGGACAGTGCCCAGGCCCAGAGCTCAGGCCCCATGACCAGACCCAAAAAAAAAAAGAAAAGAAAAGAAAATAACTTTATTATGATTGGGATTAAAACAACAACAACAACAACACACACACACACACACACACGAATTAAAACTTTGGTATGGTAGTTCACACCTATAATTTAACTACTACTTAGGAGATAGGAACAACATGATTTTATGCCAACCCAATGCAAAAGTAATTAAGACTTCTATCTCCACAAATAAGCCAGATAAAGTGATTCATTCTTGCAATCCCAATTATACAGGAGACATAAATTAGGTGATCATGGTGTGAGGCTAGCTCAGGCAAAAATGCAAGACCCTAGCTAGGTGCCAGTTAGCTCACGGCTATAATCTTGCTACTCAAGAGATGGGGATTTAAGTATTAGTTACAGTTGGAAGCCAGACAAAGCAGGAAAGTTCATGAGACTCATCTCCAATTAACAACAAAATATGCCTCCATCAGAAAGAATGACATTGCTCCATTTGTTAAGAAATGGAAAGGCTTGGAAAAAATTATATTAAGTGAAG
>NW_012267410.1:1089112-1093410 GCF_000151885.1 Dipodomys ordii
AAAAAAAAGCCAGAAGTAGAATTTCTGCTCAAATGGTACAATGCCCACCTTGAGCAAAAAAGCTAAGGGATAACACTCAAGCCCTGAGCTCAAGCCCCAGTAGTGATGTACACACAGGAGTGTGTGCATACACAGAAACACACAAAGATTCATTTCAAATAAATAATTAAATTGGAGAAAGTGGTTAGGGTTTAATTCAAGTGACAGAGCACCAAACTTGAGGCCCTGAGTTCACACTCCAGTTCTACCAGAAGAAGAAAGAAAGAAGAAAAACAGCAAAGAAGGAAGAAAGGGAAGGAGGGAAGCAGGGAGGGAGGGTCAAACCCCCTGAAAGGGGAGGGGAACAAGATTAAAAATTTTGGTAAAAAATGGAAAATATTTTTAAAAGTTAAAATTTATACTACCCAGACTTACCCAGACTTAATCACTACAATTTACTGGAACAATACTTATTCAAGAATATCTAAAATTTATCAGTAAAGACATAGCTAGGGAGGAAACAATAAACTGAAAGACAGGCCAGAAAAATATCCAGAGATAAGCATGAAAAAAGAAAAGTACAGAAAGTACGAATGAAGATGTAAGAATCACACACGATAAAGTGAGAATGCTTTATGTATACAGAAGCAGAATCTAAGAGGAACAGAAGAGAAAAAATAGCAATATTTGAAGTAATAATTACAGAAACTTTTCAAAACTAGGGAAAGATACCAAATCACAAATGTTTAAAAACTATAATAGTAATTCACAACAAGCAAAATATAAAATGACTGCTGAAGATAAACATGAAGAGAAAATTTGAGAGACTAGGAAAAAGATGAGAACACTATTAGGTTACCCCTCCCCCATCCCGGTAGTGTCCAAGGACTTTAATTCAGGGCCTGGGCATTGTCCCTGAGCAGTTTCTGCTCAAGGCTAGTATCTACCACCTGAGCCACAGCCCACTTACAGCTTTTGGGGTGCTTAGTTGGGGATGAGTCTTCCAGACTTTCCTGCCCAGGCTGGCTTTGAACTATGATCCTCAGATCTCAACCTCTGAGTAACTAGGATTTCACGTGTGGGCCACCAAAGCCCAACAATTTTTTAAGACAAAAATAGAACCCCCAGACAATGGAATCACATAGTTAACATAATTAAAACCTTGAATTTTTATTCCTATGAAAATATCCTTAAAGTTGGATGAAATATTTGTAGAAAAACTAACAAATTATGATCAGGAGTCTTGCATAAAAGGAAAAATTAAGTGTATTTCACAAATAGAAATGAAAACATTCCTATATTTCATTGCAGGAGGGAATGTAAAGCAATAAAATGTGACAATCAATGTTGGCAAAATACGTTATTTTTGGCAAAATATTTTTGATGATCAAAGTACAGAAAGAGATGACAATAGCATATGTTTTCAGAGAATAAATAATAATAAAGAACTCTGAAAATGTTGCATTATCTGGACAGAGACAGTATTGATAATATAGATTTAGTAAGTCAAGCACGTATGTTTTAATCTCTAGAAGAACCACTAAATTAAAAGGAACAAGCCAAACCCGGTGCAGGTAGCTCACACCTGTAATCCTAACTACTACCAGGCTGATATCTGAGCATTGTGGATTGAAGCCAGTCTGGGAAGGAAAGTCTGTGAGTCTTTTATCTCCAATTAATCACCATAAAGCCAGAAATGGAGCTGTGGCTCAAGTGGTAGAGTGCTAGCCTTGGGCAAAAAAAAAAGCTCAGGGACAGTGCCCAAGCCCTGAGTTCAACCTCCAGAACACACTCTCCCCCTCCCACCGCCCCCGCAAAAAAAAGTAAAGCAAACTAAGAGCAAACCAAGTACTAGTGGCTCACATCTGTAATCCTAACTTCTCAGGAGGCTGACTGAGATCTGGAGAACAAGGGTACAACATCATCCTGGGTAGAAAAGTCTGTGAGACTCCATTTCCATAATAATCAGCAAAATCCAGGCTGGAGGCATGGCTCAAATGGTAGAGCACTGGCCAAACAAGCCCATAGAATGTGAGGTCCTGAGTTCAAATCCTGATACCAGCACAAGAAAAGCTGATTAGGTAAAGAAGTATAGACAAACCATCTAAAGGTGTACAACTTCAGGTCCATAACAGATAAAATGATATTTTATTAGAGATTTTTGTTGAATAAGTCTATTTTAGTTGCTCCAACCACACACAAAAAGGTAACAATGAGGAGATAGTCTCCTTGTGAATTTGATTCACCCTCACAATCATTTCACTATCTATATGAGTCCTAGAACATCATGTTATAAATCTCAAATAGAGACTGTTTAAATAAAGTAGCCAGACCTTGGTGGCTCATCCCCGTAATCCTAACTACTCAGGAGGCTGAAACCTTAGGATCAGGGGTCAAAGGCAGCCCAGGCAGGAAAGTTCATGTGACTCTTATCTCTAATTAACCAGCAAAAAACTGAAGTGGGATTCAGGTTCAAGTGGTAGAACAGCACCTTGAGTGAAAAAGCTGAAGAATCCTGTGCAAGTACAACAACATCATGAATGAATGAATGAATAATAAATAAATAAATCAGAAACAAAGAAGGGAAGAAAAATTCTGAAGAATAACCAATCCAAAAATAAGGTAGAGAAAGCAGAGTGGACAATATTTTAAAGTGAAAGCCTTTCAGAAGGCACAAATTTAAGCAAAGCCTATTCCATTATCAGCTACCATCGAGAGAAGCCCATATGGCTTCACTGGTACCCTGGGGTCCGTAAATCACAGGGCATCTCTTAAAAGTGGCTATTTCAGCCCAGTGACCTGCAAACAGTTTGATCATGAATGGATCAACATTCCAAAGACTATCCCTATAATAAAAGTTAATTGCAAGTCAATATGTAGGTTTTTCTAAATTTCATCTAAAAGTATTAAGTATCTAGGTTGTCTCTGAATGTAGCACATTTACAACTGAACTCAGATCTCAGTTAATTTCCGCCCCCCCCCCCACATACACCACCAGCATCCTGCTGTCCTGAGTCTTTCTGAGGTGGGGTGGGAGGAGATGCTCTGAGGTCCCTAGCTATTCTGGATGTATAAGTGAGGTCCCTAGCTATTCTGGATGTGTAAGAGTCAGGATCATGGTGTGAGGTGCCCTCCGTTTGGATGGCAGACTTTCACAGGTCTGTAATACAACCCTGACCTCCTCTTTAACGATTCCTAGAAACACTCAGACTAGGAAGCGGAGCAACACAATAGAAATAGAATAATAGAAACTGCTCTTGGTAGAGAAAATTAACTCTTGGTTTTCACTGCTACCATTTCTCTTACAGGATAGAAAGGATATTTTTGTAAACCACCTAAGAGGATGATAAGAAAAGGTGAAAAACTATATCTCAAATGTGTATGTCAAGAAACAATGAATGGCTTTTTGCCACTTTTCTAATGTGACTTGGGCCAATGCACTTCAAGGTTTTATTTTGCTAGAAAGAGTATGCTATTTTGGAATCAGAGCTTAATTATTCAGAGTTATAGAGGAGGGATCAAATAGCTTTTCTTGATCCTATCTTTAACAAGACTCATTGTCTCTGCTAAATATATATTCCACTCATCTTTAAGGAATATTGCTTTGAACTTATTAGTCTTCCAAGTCTTAGTCTTGACTGATTGCATCTGTGTGTGCCTACCCTGCTGTTATAACAGAATACCTGTGTGTTTCTGGGGACCAGCTTAGCAGTAGAGTGTCTGCCTAGTATATACAAGGATCTCAATTTGAACCCTATCACCCCCCAAATACCTACATACCAATCAGCTTTCCATCACTGTAATGAAATAGTTCAGATAATTACCAGAGAAAAGACTATTTGGGTTCATGGTTTTGGATGTTCCAGTCTTAGATTGGGCAGACCTGTGCCTTTGGGGGCACCAGATGGCCATGGTGGGAACCGTGGGGCACCCCCCCAAAAAAAAACAAAAAACATGCTCACAGGCCATGAAGGAAGTATTGGAAGAGTAAGGCATAGGTTGGGTGCCTGTGGCTTCCATTTTGTAATCCCCGTTACTGAAAATACTGAGGTCCAGAGGATTGTGGTTCAAATCCAGCTCAGACATAAAAGTCCTTGAGGCTTGATTTTTCAAGTAACCAGTAAAATGCTGGGCTGGAGGTGTGGCTTAAGTCATAGAATGACAGCTGTGCAAGCAAGCAGAGTAAATGTGAAGACCTAGTTCAAAAACTTTAGTAAAAAACAAACAAACAAAAACAACCTTAGTGTCAGTGGGGGTGGGGGAAGCAAAGGGGAGAGGGGAGGAGAGGAGAGGAGAAGAGAAGAGAGGAGAGGGAAGGA
>NW_012267410.1:1093476-1120760 GCF_000151885.1 Dipodomys ordii
TAGCTGTAACCTTAAGAACTTTATAGAATCTTCATATAGAAGTTGAAAAAGAAAAGTAAAACATCTTTTCCTTGCTTGGGATTCTTTAAAAAATCATTCTATTCTCTAGCTTATGAGAAAGTGAGAACACAAGGAATTCTAATTTTTTTTCAAAGTTAAGAAGTGAATTTTATTGTCATTATTTCAAAATTGGAATTGTTCCTGAAGGCATTCCTTAGAGGCTGCAGTGCAAAACAGACTCAGCAGTATGGCAGTGTTTGCAACAGGACTTTTCTTAAAATGTTGCCCAGAAATTGGTTACAGCTGCATTTTGGGTACTGTACTAGAAGTGCCAGGTTCTCAGTTATCAGAAAATTTAAACTTGATTTCTCTGCTCTAAGATGGCTTTACCTACTAATAGCAGGACAATGAAAATTACCGAGGATTTGATTGATGTGTTGTCCAGACCTGGGGTTGCAAGGCTGTACAGTTTCTTCCTGGCTGATTGATCCATCCATCCACCCATTCCCCAGGACCATCCCCCAGAGAACCCCCACCCCAGTTCTGCCTCAAGCAGAACTGAAGTGGAAATTAGAACAGGAAGAATCAAATGCCTGAGGAGATTTCTCAAATATCCAGATGACAGATTCAGCAGTAGAAGATGACCTAAATAAATCTCTGGAGCAAGGGTTGGAAGAGGCTTAAAATTCCTCGAACTTCAGGTGTGAGTGCAACATGGCTCCTATTAATAATTGAACCTCAATATTTTACTTGAAGTAAAAGCAACCTCGAAGCCACCAAAACAACCCTGAAGCTTATAAAGTCCATTATGGAAAAGATGGAGGCTTTTAAGAAAACTAGTGTGACTGCAGAGAAAAAAAACACTAATTAGGTTATATTTAAAATAGGATGCCTATAATCCTAGCTACAGAGGAGGCTTTGATCTGAAGATATGGGTTTGAAACCTGGGCAGGAAAGTATGTGAAATTCTTATTTCTAATTAACCTGCAAAAAGCCAGAAATGGAGCTCAAGTGATAGAGTGCCAGCCTTGAACAAAAATGCTCAGAGGCAGTACCCAGGCCCTGAGTTCAAACCCCAGGACTGGCACACACACAAAAATGAAGTCTGCCAGGACAATAACTCACAAGTGTAGGTAAACTAAAATTCAGTATTAAGTGATCTCAGAAAACTGTTTGAAAGTTATATAACATATTTTTATTGGTGTTTGGTTCTCTGATCACCTATTTAATCTCTGGGTGTTTCAGTTTGCCCTTTTAAAAACTAGAAATAAGAAGAGGTCTATCTCAGAGCATTTACAGAAGATTAAAGAAAATACTGCCTGCATCACTTATTTGGGATGAAGTTGAACTCAAAGACATGCAGTGGAATGAATTACCAAAGTCTAGGGCTGAGGAAGGGCTGAGCTAAGGAGATACTGAGCAATGGATAGCAAAGTTTCAGATAGACAACAGTGGTTTTGAGATCTATAAAACAACAAGTGGGCTGTATGTACAGCCAATAATAGCATATTACCTATTTCACAATAACAGAATACATTTCCAATATCTCTTCATTAAAAATGACCAGGAAGGGGTGTGATAGAATGCTAATTGATTTAATCATGCCTCCTTGTATTAAAAAACATACATATATTTTATAAGTGTATAGCAATTAGAATTTGCTGATGAAAAATAAAGGTACAATACTGAGAACAATACAGATATATGGTACGGCTTCAACCAGTAAAATTGTTAATAGCTGTTATTGACACAATGCTAATCACTGGTCAATTAATCATTCATCTTCCACAGCACATTATTCTTTGGTTAAAAGATGTGACAGAGGCCCTCTAATGTTCTTTGACAACTTTAAACAGTCTGTAACTCATTCACAGTATCTGACAATCAATTCTCTCATGCTAGATTAATTACTCCTTAAGCCCGAGGATGGGTAAAATTCCCAAACTATACAGCACAGATGTTCATCAAATAGCTGTGAGAAAGCCTGTTAATTACTGATGGCCATGTGTAATCCCAGGTCCTGAAAAGGGTAAGTACTGAACCATGGCTGCCAAAATAATTTATTCAAAATAATTCTTACTTGGGCAAGAAAAATTTATCTCATAAGGGTGATGGCGTGCTTCACATGAATTACAGCATTTAATCATGTCACAAAATCAAAGGTTAAATATCTCCCCACTTACCAATTCATAAAAATGAGATACACACAGAAGAAGAATTTGTCCAAATCAAGAATGAAAGCAAAAATCCGATGTCAGGGCTATTTGGTGATAGATCCCTGTTTTCACTCACCAAATTACACCTCACTAATTTATGATGTGGTAAAAACCAGGCAGATTGGTCATCTCAAATAAAAAGAAAGTGGACTGTAATCATAGCTACTCAGGAGGCTGAGATCTGAGGATCATGGTTCAAAGCCAGCCTGGGCAGGAAAGTCGTGAAACTCATCTCCAATAAACCACCAGGAAACTGGAAGTGGCGCTGTAGCTCAAGTGGTAGAGCGCTAGCCTTGAGTTGAAGAGCTGTAGGGGCAGTGCCCAGGCCCAGAGTTCAAGCCCCACGACCGACAAAAGAAAAAGAAAGAAAGTGGAATCATAGCGTGATCAGTGCATTGCTTTTAGTTAATAAAAATGGAAGTAGTGCCTGAAGATTGTGGTGTCTTATTTCAGGCGAGTATATACAAGGCGATGTAGTAGATTTGCATAAACATCTTGTCACCCCTTTCAATATCCTTACCCATTTTTTCTAAACCCCCCCTTCCTTTACTTTCTTAGTTTTGTAGCACAGACATTGGATTCTTGACTTTATTCTTGCTTCTCCCCTAGACCTCACCCCTATTCTTGCAAGTATACATTTCCTGATGCTTATTTTATTGGGCTTTGACTTTGCCTTTCTAAGGAATTACACTACTACATTCCTTTGAGTCTATGATATTTCCATGAATATATTTGTAACCTCTTACATCCCACCCAACATGTTTCCTTATAGATTTATACTTATACTTTATACTTACAGGTTTATAGGCGAATTCTAGCTGCCACATGTAAAAGAAACCATGCAGCCTTTGACAGTCTGAGCCTTCCTTACTTCACACTGTAATTTCTCTCCAACTCCTTCCACTTCATTATAAATAGTACAATAGTGTTCTTTCTAATGAGTAAAATTTCATTGTGTACTTTTGTCATAATTGTACTGGGTTCAATCTTTCAGGTCTCTGATGAGCAGTCTAGCGATTTGATGATAAAAAAATTAAAAACAATTCAGGTGAGACTCTGGTATTCTGGGAATTTAGCATCTTGTCAGCATGGAAGACTTTGGTAGAGAGGCTTTTTTTAATTTTTATTTTATTGTGAAGATGCTGTACGGAGGGGTTACAGTTACATGAGTAAGGCAATGAGTACATTACTTGTCTATTCTGGTTACTCTTTTCCTTGTCCCACTAGCCCTTCCCTTCCCCTCCCACACACTCCCCTCTACCTCCCACCCCCTACTACACTCCAAAGTTGTAAAGTTCGTTTCCAATATACTGTCCTATGGGTATTGTTGTTGCAATGGGTCATCCTGTGTCCTTGTTTCCGCATTTTGTGGTTTCTGTCTTCTAACATCTAGGAGAAAATAGTCTGGTAGACTCAATTCTTGTTTGTTTATCCAGAGAAGTCCCTATTTTGGGGGGGGCACTAGTACTAGGTCTTGAACTCAAGGTCTTATGCTTTTGCTAGGTTTTTTCACTCAAGGGTGGTACTCTACCTCCACTTGAGTCATATTTCCACTTCCAGATTTTTGCTGGCTAATGGGGGATAAACGTCTACCTGGGCTGACTTTGATACATAGGTCTCAGATCTCATCCTTCTGAGTAACTAGGGATTCAGGGATGAGCCACCAGTGCCCAGCTTTCCTTTCTTAATATTTTATTGACATAAATTAATTCCCTATTCTTTTCATTTTATGTTTGCTTTTGATTCTGAGCTCTCAGCTTCTTCAGTCTTCTCTATTTTCAAAACCACTGTAAGAAATGGAGACCCACCTTACCATGGATTTCTCATATCTATGCCATAGGATCTCTGCTACTATGAAGATGTCTCTTATTTCCAGGCAAATCAAGCTCAGAAATTTTCAACATTTCAGCATATTCAAAGAACAGGAAGGCATTTTTTATTGAGTTTTGAGTCACTAAATCCCTGAGGACCAACATGCCAGGGATTGGGTGGAGCACTTTTTGAATGATTTCCCTTAGGATCATAATGGTACTGTGACAATCAAATTGCCCCAAGAGTCAGATGAAGAAGCTGGAAGGTAGATGGCCTCTCTCTAGGCTTCCTGGTCAGTGCAGAGCAAAGCCAGGCCCCACAAGTCAGATTTCTTCCTCCTTTCCAAGCCATTCTTTTCGGACAATTTGGAAGGGCCCGTCAGTATGTTCCCAAATATCCAGTCGTCTGTCCTTCCTTTCCAAAGCTCTGGGAGCACAGAGTGCCTTGTCACTGTGCTTGACAGGAGCCAGCAGCTATCTTCAGTGCAGCTCTGTGTGCAGCAGGATCCTGGTGGGCTGGTCCCCAGGCTTCCACCTCTCTGCTTAGAGCCATGGGAGGATGCTGCCTTGCAGTGCTCTTGCTCCTTAGGGGTCTTGCCAACCTGCTTAAACCAGTTATTTTTCATGGATCTTCACATGCTTTTTATTTTCCCTTTTTTAATGCCCAAAAAAGGGTCCCTAAGTTTTTGAGTAAAAACGAAAACATGCTTATGAGCTAAGAGTTGGCATTAAATTATGGATTTAGTTGACAATCTCATTGCTGAAGTTGCTTGAAGTTAGTCAATGTTTTATGTTTCTTTCTCTCTTGCCTGTGTATCTAAACATCCAAAGAAGTGGGATCATTTGTGTTATGATCTCTGAGATCCATGATGGCACACAGCTATCCTTTGGATTTGGGGATTTTCACTTCTTGGCTGGGGAGGGGGTGGGCAGACGTGAGCCAAAGTAGGTTTCAGTGATTTTTAAAAATGATATATGTAATTGATATAAATTCTTAGAAGCATTATTCTTCAGGAAGGTAGCTTGGGCTGGGGGTGGGGGGAGGTCCTGCCTGCGTGTATGTAGGAAATTCCTGAGATAGTACAAACAGTTGGAAAGTGACTCAGTGGGCCATATGGCATTCCAAGTATTGTCCCATACCAACCTTCTGATGTGGCTCAACACAATGACAGTGAAAAGGAAATGGGTGGAAAGCTGGTAGAGGGAGTCCGCGGACAGTTGAGTTGGGAGATGGGGACTGCAGTGTTGTAGATATGGGGTTATTCCACCCGAGTGCTCAGATTAGACAGGGCATTAAGTATACTACTACTATACATACTACTGGTAAAAGTAATGTAAAAATTCTTGGGAGACTCATTCTAAGAAAGACAAAAGGAATAAAGATACAGGTTTGTTCTTTTACTACTGAACTTACAGTGTGGGGCCCATAGGAAATGGTTCTGACTGACTCATTGAATTGGGGCTTCAAGGATTTAAGGATGCAGGAAAAAATCATCCTAAGAGGTCAATCATCAGTGCAAATGTATGTGTATGTATGAGAGAGAGAGGAAGAGAGACAGACAGACAGACAGACAGAGACTGAGAAAGCACAACAACTGGGCCCATGAAGTTTTCTCAGTACATAAACTGTAGGTCAGGTTCCCTCAATCCTCGCTCTAGTACTAGGTCTGACTGTGTACTAGGGGTTGATGACAGGGCAGTTCAGATACATGAGCAAATCAAAGGAGACAGAGCAGAAATCCAAGTCTGTGGACTCCAGAAGAGACGTCCTTACACCTTCTCCTTCATATCCCTGTAGCCAACATATCAGAAGGGAATGCCATGCCTGAGAAAAGATCTTGGAAAATTCCACATCCTGGGACCCAGCATCCCACCTGACTCTCAATGACAGATATTGATCAAAACTGCCAGTTGAATTCCAGCTCACCATTGCTGATAATTAAACTAGAGAGCACTTGAACCTATGAGAACAGGGAGTTCAGACATGGCCTGGGACTTGCTCAAAATATCCTCCCCAGGGTCTCTCCGTAGGTAGCAGGCTGCCCTTTCCAAGAATGTGTTTATCAAAGAGGTGACTGGAAACTTTGCTTTCCTCAGAACTCTGTTAACATGCAACTTGAGATAGTGGCTCATGCTCTATTTGGAGAAAGGAGACTATTTATAATAATAATGACCAGGACCATTGTCTCCCCTTTGGGGCCTGCTCTGCTGAAAGGTCAGGACTGTCCAATTGCTCCACCCACATGGGAATCCTTTGCTACACAAGCTGGAGAAAAAGAGAACACAGCTTTAACTACAGACTTTCTCGTAGGTGTTTACCAAGCTGCCTGTGCAGTTTGGGGTGATGTGGTTTAATGTGCTCTGGACAGACAATTATTCCATCTCCTCTCCTCCTGGAGGAATCAGCCACAAATTATTGATGCTTTCAAGATTTTCCTACTCCCAGAGGAATAGGAATGAACTTGGCTGACTTCTACTGCAAGATGCTGGCAGAAGCCAAGTATTAGTGGCTCACGCTGGTAATCCTTGCTACTCAAAAAGCTGAGATCTGAGGACTGAGGTTCAAAGCCAGCCTAAATAGGTAAGTTTATGAGACGCTTATCTCCAATTAACAACCTAAAAATCCTCACAGATGCAGAAATGTGGATCAAGTGGTAAAGCACCAACTTTGAGCACAAAAATCCAGGTGAGAGCATGAAGCCCTGAATTAAAGCCCTAGTTTGGGTGTGTATGTGCACGCACACGCACGCACACACACACACACACACACACACACACACACACACACGATGCTGACAGAACACAAGAGGACATCAAGACAGCAAAGACCATTCTGTATTTATTCTGTATTGGAATTTGAAAACTTCCAGTTGAGCCTTCAATTGGGTACTTAAACTTTATACTACACGAAACTGAATCTTACATTTATTGAGACTATTGGAATTAGCCATTTTCAGGTCACCCTCCTCCCTCCCATTTTCTACTTACACATTCCATGCTCAGCTTGGTATGTGATTACTTTTCAATTCTGAATCTGGGAGACAGTACCAGGCTAAATAAAATAACTTGGTCATTCAAAACTACAAAGCAATTAAGAAACACTCAGGCCAGGCACTGGTGGCTCATGCCTGTAATCCTAGCTACTCAGGAGGCTGAGATCTGAGGATCTCGGTTCAAAGCCAGCCCAGGCAGGAAAGACCGTGAGACTCCTATCTCCAATAAACCACCAGAAAACCGGAAGTGGTGCTGTGGCTCAAGTGGTAGAGCACTCACCTTGAGCTGAAGAGCTGAGGGACAGCGCTCAGGGCCAGAGTTCAAGCCCCACGACCGAAAAAAAAAAAAAAGAAACACTCTGGTTTGTCCTTGTCCTTTTGATGTGGCCCAAAGTACAGCCATGAAAGTGATTAAGACAGGTGTCTTATCCATTTCTGAGTACAATAAAAAATCCTGGAAAAGTTTCTAACCTTGACACATATGCCCAGAATCCACTCCTGGGGCCCAAGATTTGAACAGACATCACACACAGCTCAACACCTCTCAAGGACTACTAACAAAGCGGCCAGATGAGAACTCCCAGGAGCCAGCCGCCTGTGAAGAGCCAGATGAGTGTGGATTTGTGAAAGCAACAGTGCAGATAACAGGGAATAAAAAGCCACTGCTAACTTAGGAGAGAATATGGCACAATTATCATTAGAAGCAGGTCTTAAAATAGAAGAGCCTGGGTTGGTGTTAAAGCAGTAACTATGAAGAGCTGGTATTGTTAGACTGAGGTCATGAGTACATAAAACAAAAAGCATGAAAATTCACTTTGCAGAGTAAAGATTACACATAAAAACTCTGTTTGCATGCCCAGCTCTTTCTGAGTCACCATCTATTCTCTTGTTGTTGTTGTTGTTGTTGTGTTTATTTTTTAGGTCCAAGGTGGGGCTTGACAATTTTGCTCATTGGCTAGCATCTACCAACTGAGCCACTGCTCCAATCCAGTGAAGACACCATTCATCCAAAAAGCCATTTTCTTAACCTTGGAAGACTTTCAAATCCACTGTGAGGCTGAACAGTGGTTCAGATCCTGGGTTTGAGAGTCAGGCAAAACTAGACTTGAACTCCAATCCCAATATGCACTGCTACTTCATTGGCAGTAAACAGTTTGCTTTGCCTCCTTGAGCTTCAGTTTCCTCACCTACCAAACAGAGAGTAATATAATAAAACTGAAGATCAAATAAGACCCATGGAAAGAATATATCTCACATGGTACCAGGCCTTGTAATAGTTAATAATATTCTGTGGCACCAACTTTGACCCCATCCTACATGGGGACAAGCTTGCTAATCCAAGTTAGCAACTTTCATCTCCATCTTCAGAGCTAATCACTAAGCATCCTTCCTTCCCATTTCTCACTCTTACACTTCATTTTGTCACAGCAATGAACACACTTACTTAGTCTCTTGAGATAGAAATGAATATATCCTCAAAGGGGCTGGTGCCCTTATTCAGTGACAGGGAGCTTGAGTCATAGCATGCATAAGGCCCTGGGTTTGATATTCTGCACTGTAAAAATATAATGGTAAGAGAAAATATTGTACAAAGTTCAATCCACAATGTTTAATTATTTATTATTGTACCACTACTGGGACTTCAACTTAGGGTCTTGACCCTGTCCCTTAACTTTTTTGCTCAAGGCTGGTGCTCTATAGCTTCATTTCTGCTTGTTTGCTGATTAATTGGAGGTAGGAGTTTCATAGACCTTTTCTATCCAGGCTGGCTTTGAACCTTGATCATCAGATCTGTTTCCTGAGTAACTTACAGGTATGTATTACCAGTGCCCAGGAGCAATAAAAAATATGTGGTTTAATCTTTAGAAAGTGGAAGTTTTGACTCTTGGCGGAGGGGGGGGGGAGGGTGGAGAGGTGAAGGAGATGGGAAGGGATTGGAAGGGGAAACAAAGGAGGAGGCAACAATGTTTTATAAGAAATGTACTCATTACCTTGCCCATGTAATTGTAACCCCTCTGTATGGTATTTTCACAATAAAAAATTAACAAAAAACTTTTCAGTGCTTCAACAAAGGTGCATTGGTTGAAACTTAAATGTTTTCTTATCAAATTTAAACTTATTCAGTGACTTTGAGCAGCTACACTTGAATTATGTCCTGATAGTTTAAGAAGTAGAGTAATGATTTCTCTTCAATTTAAAAACAGGGTACTTTTTCACAGATGGCAAATTGGTACTTAAAGGTCTAAATTAAACGACTAATAGTATAATATATTTAGGGACTAAATGTGTAGGTGGTATTTTATTTATAAACCATCTTCATTAGTTGCACATTTTTTAAATTTTATTTTATTTGTGAACATACTGTACAGAGGGGTTACAATTACATGGGCAGGATAATGCATACATTTCTTACCAAGCATTGCAGCCTCCTCCTTTGTTTACCCTTCACCACCCTTCCCAGCCTCTCCCCTCCCCCACCTAATCCTTCCCCCCCACCGACATCGTAAAGCTCGTTTTTGACATGACAATTTGTACTAGTTGCACATTATTAAACCTGCATTTTTTTTACTTAACAAAACTTTTCAAATGAAGTACAGAACATCTAATGCTCAATTAAATGTGAATTGTGACATAAAACATGGAACTTGATTTTCTTTTTGAAGGCAATTGGGCATATCAAAAATGAGTAATCTGCGTGTGCTGTCGGAATCAGGGGGATTTACTTAAGACTTCTGAAGCCTTCAAGCTTATGAATGTGCAGCTTACAATCAAGGCTTTAAGGAACATCTCTGGCATGAAAAGCAGCAAGTAAATTAGAGGAATAGGAAAACAAGCTCATTAGAAACAGAAAATGCAGAAGTAGAAAGACGTTTTTAAAAATAACTAAAAGCTAAGAAATAAGAGAAGATATTATATTCATGAAACAAGCCAGGGATACATAGAGTTGTTGGGGGGGGGAGTACTCAAAGACCATAACTCTTAAAAATAAAATTACAACAGCAGAAATGGAAATTCAGTTAGAAAAGTTGAAGCTTTATTTTTTTCATCTAAAAAAAATAATGAGAGAGAATGATGGAAGGGGTGACTTTAAGATACATTATTCTTATAACTTGACTTACAGAATTGTTACCCCTTTGTACAACTACTTAATAATATTTTTAAAAAGAAAAAAAAAGACAAAGAATGGGGGACAATAAGAAGAAAAACATGAGAAAACAAATGCATCCATCTGTTTAAAACAGAAGTTCCAGAGAAAGCAAACAGAGAAAATAATCAACATGATAATGTGAGGAAAATATTCACCTCTGAAGGAAACATTTTGGAAGACTAAAAGAATAGGAAAATGGTTCAAACCAAGAAATTCCCTCTGGAAGTGGCGCTGTGGCTCCAGCAGTAGAGCGCTGGCCTTGAGTTGAAGAGCGCAGGGACAGCGCCCAGGCCCAGAGTTCAAGCCCCATGACTGACACTCCCCCCACAAAAAAAAATCTCTCATAGTGAAACTTCAGAAAACTGGGAAGAAAGAGAACCCTTAAAATTCCTCCTGAAAGAAAAACAAGCAAGATCTACTAGGTGACATTCAATGGATACAAATGAGAGTAGCATGGAATTTATCACAAAAAACTGGTACTTAGAATACATCTTAGTGCTGTCAACTGGCCCTGGTGAGGGCCACACGACAGGGAACAGTGGGAAGTCCTGCAGACAATGTAAGCCAGCATCCTCAGTCTCACATCTGCATGTAAATGAGTTTGGAAGCAGATTCTTCTCCAGTTGAGCCTCCAGATGAGAACAACCTGGTTGACCCCTTGATTGCAGGACCCTGGGCAGAGCTAAGTCATAGCTGAGAAGTAGGAAGTCAATTATGTTGCCTTAACCTGCCTGCCTATTTTTTAGTAAGTTGTTACGAAGCAATGTAGATAATAAATGTAGATTCCTCCTGGGGGTGGGGGTGGGAGACAAAGAATACATCTTAGGATTCCATGCCAACCAATCACTAGCTATGTGTGAGTATAGGCTAAAGTACAATTTCTCCTTGGTCTCTGTAGGGGTTTCAGGACCCTTGTGGATACCAAATACTTCTGATCCTCAAGTCCCTTATATAAATTAATGCACTATAATCTACACACATTCCCCAATAATTTTAAATTATATCTACAAAATGTATCCTTAAAACAATGTAAATGATGTGTAAATCACTGTTATTATGTATTATTCAAAGGATATTATGTATTGACAAGGAAAAAAATCTATATATGTCCAATAAAGACCTAATTTTTTAAATATTTTGGATATGAAGTTGGTTGACTCCACAGATGAAGAGTCCAGGGATATGGAGGCGGACTGTACTCAGACATTCAAGATCTTACAGAATTTACTACCCACACACATATTCTCAAGGAACTATGGAAGAATGTTCCCAAATGAGTAACTATTATACGAAACAGGCAGGTATGCAACCCAGAATTGAGAGATGTACGCCAGGAGGGCAGGGCAGGAGTTCTCAGGATGGAGGTGAAATATGGAATGTGCCGCTGGAATGTAACCAGTGCACTTTGATTCAGGATCACAGGGGCCGTTCAGAAAAACAAAACAAGCAAGATCAGGGATTTAACAGATTACTAATTTGTATGGAGTTAAACCTCCCAAGGAAAAATTTTAAAAAGAATTAAGGATAACTTAAGGATGCACTGATGATAATTTGAGAATGATCTGTTGATAGGCAATAGGAAAAAAAAACAACAACAGCAAGAAAACAGGAGGTGGGAGATAAGGTCATTGGTAAATCCATAAAACACAAAAAGAAAGGAAATAGAGTAATGGGAAAGACCTGCCTTGATGTGTTGAATACTTACAGTTATGATAGTTCCTCAGATATTGATCTAATGAGCATTGTTTACTACCTTGAAAGGATCCCTAGAAGATAAAACACAGGGAGTAAATATGAAGGAGGTGATGAGGTTGAAATTGTTTGGTTCCTTATCTTTCATACAGGGAGTGGGACCTAAGGAAAGTATAAGCAAGACACATTTGAAAATTTTACACATAAGATATAGCAGCATAAATGAGTTATATGACCACATGGAGCTAAAAGAATCAGGTAAAGGATTGGGTCATATTTGTCTCTAGGAACTGGCCAGCAGAGAAGTACAGTATGGTTCTGTGGGCTTTCATAACAACCACAGGAGATTATGTAATTGGGACTTGAACTCAGGGCATTGTTCTTACTAAGCAAGTATTCTACCGCTTGTGTCACACTTCAGTCCCTCAATTATGCAGTTGCTAAGATGTGTGTTACCTTGTTAAAAAGAAAAACAGTTGTTATAATTGTACAAATAAAGAACCTAATTAGCAAAATACAACGGATGTAACTTTTTCCCCGTGGCCTGCATGCTCCATTTATGAGGTCCATGTTCTTGTTTCTTTTGAGTCATCATTGGATGATCAAAAGCCAAGTTTTGACCACTTGCTACCTCATGGGCTTTGCTTGTTATATTAGAACACTTTAAGTTAGCTGAGGCTCACCTGGTCATTGCTCCTCTGCTTGGCACTCCATGCTGCCTGCAGTCAATGGCCTGCAATCCTTCTTGCCCTTATCAGTACTTTGCAGGAAGGAGCCAGCAGTGGGCAGACAGCCTGAGACTGGCATTGGAAAACAAACAATGAATCAGAAGGTAGGACAGTTCATGATTCTCTCTCCCATTCCTTTTCATGTGCTGTCAAGCCTTGGGATAAGGTGAGGGAAAAAGTGACACTTGTCACTTGTGACTAGCCTTGCTATTGCTAGGTAAGTACTCTACCACTTCAGCCTTTATTTGCCCTAGTTGTTTATAAGATAGGACTTCTCCTTTTGCCCTGGACTGTGCCTGGACCATGATCTTCCTATTTTATGCATTCCAGTATAGCTAGGATGACAAACAGGCACCACCATGTCCAACTTCTTCTCTAGAGGTGGAATCTTGTGAAATTTTTACCTAGGCCAGTTTCACATTTCAATTTTAGCCTCCCAAGTATCCAGAGTAAATTACAAGTATGAGCCACCATGCCTGGCTGATTGCCCTGTTACTTTTTAAGACTTTTGTCTAAGCTTCCTTCTATAGCCAAAAAACACATTCATGTTAAAATAAAACGGAAGATGCTGTCTCCTGATAGCATTTTACGAGTTGTGGCTGCTTAGACTGAAACACCAGGTAGTGTGGAAGCAATCTGGCCAGCATGACTGAGATAATGGATTGGCTCCCCATTGTGAGTCCACATCCCAAAATATTCCTCTGTTCATTATTAGTTGCATATGTTCTGAGCACTTCACGTGTGTGTGTGTGTGTGTACTGGTACTGAGGCTTGAACTCAGAGCCTCGAACTATTTTTTTGCCACACTACTACTTCTATACCACACTTATGGTGGTGAAACGGAGTCTGCTCAAATCCCTTGGGCTTGGCCTCTGGCTGTATGTACCCTATCAACGCCCAAGTGGAGCTGGGGACTCTTGGCTCCCTTGGTGGTGGATGTGAACCTCATGTTCTCAGGCAAGCCAGAACTCTAAGAGAACAATTATCTCTGACACAGTTAATGTTGAAGGTCTGGGGACAGCCTGAAACTGACATGGGAAAAGAAACAATGAATCAGGAGGTAGAACAGCTCATGATTCTTTCTCCTGTCCTTTTCATGCCCTGTCCATCCTTGAGACAAGGTGAGGGACAAAGCGACACAATAGAAGGCCTTGTACTTGTGAGCATGTGAGGAACAGACTGGCTTTTTATTCCATGGATGGCTGTCAGACCACAACCCTGGATGGTACCCCTATCCCTGAAAGGCTTTGCTGCTTCTTATTAAAAAAAAACCCTAAGTGACTGCAAGTGAACACTTGGAAAGGAAAAGAAAAAGAAAACAAGGTTTGGATAATTGTGGTTAGAAAAATAACTTCAGAATCATTTGGCTTGAGTACTTAGAAGACTCAGAGGGCCCGAGGAATGCAGTGGATTTACGGGAAGAGGGGAAAGGAGCACATTCCTTCAGAACGCCCAATTACCAAGTTTTCATTTGTTTGCTTGGAACCAACAATGTCTGCAGAGAGGTCATCCATCTCTGAGCCAGGGAGCTGAGACATGCTTCAAGGTCACAGTGAGACAAGACAAACCAGGGAGGGAAGGACAGCTAGTACTTTACAAGACTGTGGTTTCTAGCAAACCCAATTTGAATTAAAACTAGCAAGAGGTGGACAATAAGTACCCTGATGAGGGAAGCCCCACCAGAACTACTCAAGGACTAAGCTCCAGGAGGGTACTTGAAGGTATACCTGTCTGACTGGGAGTGTTAAGTGTTGTGGTTTTGAAGAAGTGTTCCTGAAAGGGATAGTGATGATTTGGTCATCGGCCTGTGACACTATTGGGATGTGATGGAACATTTAGGAGGAGAGGCTTGGTGAGAGGAAGTTAGGTCAGCAGGCAGCCTTTGAAGGGGTCCCAGACCTCTTTTCTCTCTCTGCCTCCAGCTGCCATGTATAGTTTCCTCTGCCGCTCACGTCCACCGTGATATGCTGCCTTACCACAAGTCCAAAAGCAATACCGTCAATTGATCCTGGACTGAAATCTCTGAAACTATGGGCTGAAATAAATGTTTTGTCCTTTTAGGTTGATCTATCTCAATTATTTGGTCACAATGACAGAAAGCTAATGAACACAGTAAGTTAATAAAGCTGACTGAGGTAGAATAGGACATAGTGGGGACTGAGGCAAGCTAGTGGGCCCTGTCCAAAAGCAAAGCTCATCGCTGTCTGCAGGAATATTCAAACTAGGCTCAATCTTGTTGGTTACAGACAGGCTATAAATCTGTAAGTCTACTCTGTGCGAGTGTGTGTGTGTGTGTGTGTGTGTGCGCGCGCGCACGCGCCAGCACCAAGACTAGAATTCAGGGCCTTACACTCTTACTTGGTTCAAGGCTGGCATTCTATCACTTGAGCCACACCTTCATATCCAGCCTTGTGCTGGTTAATTGGAGAGAAGAGTCTCACAGACTTTTCTGCCCAGGCTAGCTTTGAACCACAATCTTCAACTCTCAGCCACCTCAATAGCTAGGATTACAGATGTAAGCCACCAGTGCTCTGCTCAAATCAGTCCAATTTTTGAATGAGAAATTTAGACCAGAGAGTTGGGCAACTACATGATGAGCTGGTCAGGCATGGACTAAAACAAGGAACATTGGCATAACCTCTAACCCAGTGACCCTTCCTCTATAGCAATCACCTAGCCAAGACCACACGTGGGACCTCAGAGGCCTTCATTCTTCAGTACCAGCTGGTGGCGGTATCCAATGTGTTCCCTTTGTGTTCTTTGAATCCTCCCACAGGAAATAATGGCGTGGTCGATGACAATGAAGCAGGAGGTTGGCTATGCATGTGTAAACGTGCAACTGTGCCACTGGCATCACATTTCATAACGATAAACCCGGAAGTCCATCTTGCTAAGGGTCACCATTGACATCACTGCTTTCCGCATTGCTGTACTTCTTCATTTGCTTTCCACCTCCACCCAAAACTCTTTTCATTATGTTATTATTAAGTGAGAGTGTTCATTTGAAAATGTCATGTCTGCATTATTTTAATTTTCTTCAACACTACAAAGATGTCATGCTATTGTTGTCTGGCCAGCTTTCTGGTTGGACATTTTTGTAAAGCTTGTCATCAGCCTTATTGTTGATATTCAGAAGAAAATGAGCATGTCTTTTAAATGTTCCTTTATCTGTCAAGTTCAACTATTTCACTAAGTGTGGTTATTCATTTATTTATTTACTTTGATGTTACCAGGATTTGGCTCACCACTGATGATCTACTACTTGTGCCACACTGCCAGTCTGGCTTTTGCTGGCTAATTGGTGGTAGAATCTCCAAGACTTTTCTGTTAGGGCTAGCTTTGATCACAATCCTTCAGATCTCTGCCTTCTGAGTAACTGGGAATATAGGTATGAACCACCAGAGTCTGGCTTTATAAACAATTACCTATTGGTCTTCCAAAAGATGCTGAGATCCATGATTTATTGTAGTTTATTAAATTTCTAAGTATTATTTTTAAATTATATATACATATATACACATAGATATGGCTTCTGATTCTCTTTCCTCCTCTTCTGAGGATTCAGTTGCTCACACATTAATCCTTATACTCCTCTGTGAATTATCCTTTTATTTTTTACATTTTATTCTGTGTGTTTATCCTTTTCCTGACTGAATTGATGTCTGGATGTTTTTTCTTTCTTGTCTTAGTTCTCAAGTCCCTTCTCACCTTAAGACCATTCATTTAACTGTAATGTATTCATCTACTCTGACTGAGAGCTAGATCTCTAAATTATTCTTGAGGCTTTTTGCTCCCTATATTATTGTTAGTTTTTAGTGTCATTGGGTCTTAATTTTGTCATGGTTTAGGGTTGACTTTGAGTTCTGGACATGGCAAGCGAGAGATGACAAAGGCTCTGGGAGATATCAGCCCCCTGGCAAGTTGGTTAACTTCCCATCTGGCAGTAGATAGCCTGCTCACTGATCACCATGACCCTGTCATGATGAACTTAATACTTCTAGATCACTGTGTCCTTTCCTTTGGAGTGTCGTTAAGACAGTCTATGAAACAAATCCCTTCCATGACTGCACTTTTACAGAATTAGCTTCTTGGCCATGCTATAAGGCCTTTAGATATGAAACATAATAGCAGATCTGAAGTGTGCAAGAGGAGAGCAAGAAAAACATGAGTGGGGAATAGGGCCCCAGGAAAGCATAGAAGTCAGCCCTTCACTCACTCACAGGTGAGTCACTTTTCCAAAGCATGGAAGGTATGCAAAAAATAACGGGAAGAAAGAAGAGAGAGAGGGGGAGGGAGGGAGAGCTAGAATAGGAGGGAGGAAGAAAGAGAAGGGAAGAAATGAAGGAAAGGAGGGAAGAGAGAGAGATTCATTATCTCAGGGACTTAGAATGTATAAAAAAGCTAAGTTAAATGACCTCTTTTAAATAATTCTAAAACTAAAGTGATGACGACAAAGGAGAAAACCGCACAGCCCTGCAGAGGAGACCTTAGAGAGGACCCCGGTCACTGACCTGAACAGGCTTATGGTATAGACTGGATGTAGTATAACCTGGATTTGGAGATCTATTTGATTCTATATAAATGGTGCTGGTTCCTTAAACCCCAGGGACATCATGACTAGTGTTCAAGACAGTTCTCCATGTTGAGTGAGACATAGACACTGCACTCATGTTTGGGGAGAAAACTGGGGCAAAGACTTTCCAGATGTAAGGCAGGAAAGGAGTTATCTTGGTTACAGGATGGGAAGGAAACTGACACCTGCTACCAGGTGGACAAACGTTGAGGATTTGTATTAGTGGAGTGATCCAATCACAGAAGTGCAAGGCTGCTGTGATTTATTAACCTTAGACATCAAAAAGAAGCCCAACTCATAGAAACAGAAAGTATATGGCTGGTAGGGCCTGGAGAGGGAAGGAGGAAGAATTGGTGTTTAATGGTGACAAAGTTTCAGTTTGGGAAAACGAAAATAGTCCTGAACACAGAACAGTGATGATGATACATTATGAACATCTACATGCCACTGAAATGTAGACTAAAAAAAATTTTAAGTGGACTTTATCTTGTGTATATTTTGTTACTTTTTATTTTTCAGATCTGGGGATTGAACTCAGACTCTCATGCCTACTTTGTAGGCAGGTGTTCTACCACTTGAGCCATGCCTCCAGCCCCTTTATTCTCAGGTAGGATCTTGACTAATGCCTCAGGGAGCCTGGGCAATCATCTTTCTACTTGTTCTATCTGTGTCATTGGAGATAACAGGCACCCACCACACACCCAGCCATCTTTCTTCCCATGTGTCTAGGATAACAGGCACATGTCACCTGGCTCAGTCATTGCTTGAGATGAAGTCTCTTGAACTTCTTTTTTCACTGGCTAGTCTCACTCCTCCAACCTCGATCTTTACCTCTCAAGTAAATAGGGATTGTAGGCTTGAGTCACTATGCTGATACCTCATTAATTTTAAAGCCATAAGTGGGAAACGGACTGATGTTTTCCCACTTGCAGTGGTCTATCTGTGATGTCTGTGTTAATCTGGTGTTACTCCATGGGCCCCTAAGGGTACAGTAGAGAGAGTGTATCATAAATATGTCCAACAAAAAATGTGAATTTTTCAATGTTCTTTACGTCAATCACATAAAGAAAACAAGGCCATAAATTTTTCTTCTGGTTGGTTAAAAATAGTGATGTGAACCGGGCTGATGTTCTGATAGTTCTGTTTACTTTCCATCTCAAAGAATTCTTTCCTTTGTGGGGGAAAACTGAGGAACATTGTTTTCATACATGTTCATGTTTCCTGAACCTGAGTAATGTGACTGAGGATGGCTTGAGTCTAAATTGCCAACTTCTTAGAAGGGATATGTGTTTGAACTTCATACCACCACCTCCCACCTTTTCCACCATACTCCAGTACCCAAACATAACTAAGCCAAGCCAGGACACTGTGTGTTAAGCTTCATGATTCTTCTCCCATATCCCAGGTCACAATTTCTAAGCTCTAACTCTTCAGTGACAATAACTATTGAGAATGGATCAACAGAAACATGACATAAAATTTAAAATCTTAAAACCATCCCAAGGAACTCAGAGTCAGACTTCGTATCCTAAATCTAAGGAAAAAGTTGCTTGTGGTCAATTTTTTACTGTGTGTGCCCATCCTGGGACCTGAATTCAGGGCCTGGGTGTTTTTTTTTTTGCTCAAGGCTAGCACTCTAGCATTTGAGCCACAGCTCTACTGCTGGATTTTTTGATGGTTAATTAGAGATAAGAGTCTCACAGACTTTCCTGCGTGGATCATGGCTTTTGACTATGATCCCGGATCTCAGCCTCCTTAGTAGCTAGGATTAGAGACATGAACCACCTGCGCTGGGCTGTGATCAGATTTTTCACATGGTTTTCTGGTTTCATCTGGTGGTGTTGATGGAAACACAGAACCAGTCTGAAGCAAGCAGAGCATGAGCTGCTCCAGGGATTTCTAACGTAGAGACTGGAAGAAACTTGTGCATGTGAGAAACACCCAGCTTTGTCCAAGGGCACCATTCCAGAGTGTTTTGAATTCTTCTGTTCCATTCCAGAATTGAAGCATTCAAAGAGCTTCTCATCTAAGCTAAAGGAGAGGAACACACCCAAAGAAGAAGAATGATAGACTCCCAGAAAAAGAAGAGTTGGGGTAGAAACCCCTGCAAAAGTGTAGATAGTCTCCTGGGGCTTTCTCATATGCCCAGCATATATGCTTGTGTAAACATAGGAGAAAGTCAGTTGTGGACAGTACTTACTGTTGAGCCAAAGTTATGACACCTCAATGAAGTGTCACATGACTACATAGACAGTCCAGTTTCCACATGGGAAGATGATTCACTGATATTGTCACCAGGTTATTGTGAAGAAGGGGGATGGTCACCAAGAACAAAGGCAGAGTGACTGATATTGATTACCTGAGTTTTCGTCTCTGTCACTTATAACTGTGTGACAACAGTAAGTTCACCTCATGGGGACACTACTTGGTTTCAGATATCCACTGGATAGGCTGTGTCCTTGTGCCAAGATGGCCCATCCACTAGATATTTGAAACCAAGGTGAGAAATCAAATCTTCTGTAAGCTGTGTTGAGTCTGTTTCCATGAATGCATACCTACAATAAGTTTATAAAATAGAGACAGATAAATAATAAAATAGAACAAATGGAGCCAGGCATATGGTTCTGTGGTAAGGGGCTTCCTTGGCATACACAGGCCTTGAGGGTTCTATCTCCAGCTCTACCAAAACAAAGTAAAAGGAAATAAAGTAGAAAAACTCTAACAATATACTATGACACAAATTTAGGCAAATAGGGAATCTCTTGAGAGAATCTAAACAAATGCAAATACTATGTGTATGTGGGTGATCATGGATAACAAATTGTGGGGAGCAGCACACAGATAAAGAAAGGGATGGCCAGGCACTGGTGACTCACATCTGGAATTCTAGATACTCAGGAGGATGAGATCTAAGGATCTCGGTTCAAAACTAGCCTGGGCAGGAAAGTCCATGGGACTTTTATCTCCAATACCCACCAGAAAACCAGAAGTCGGGCTGTGGCTCAAAGTGGTATAGCTCTGGAGGTACCTCAGAAAGTTAAATGTAGACCTCCCCTATGACCCAGCCATACCACTCCTAGGCATCTACCCTGAAAAACAGGAACCAGTATACAAAGACACATGCACCTCCATGTTTATTTCAGCACTGTTCACAATAGCCAAGATTAGGAAACAACACAAATGCCCCACTACTTATGAATGGATCCAAAAACTGTGGTACCTATATGCAATGGAATATTATGCAGCCATTAGAAAGAACAAAATAATGGCATTGTAGGGAAATGGATGGAACTAGAGCAAATTATTTTGAGCGAGGTAAGCCAAGAACAAAGAGACAAACGGAACATGGTCTCCCTGATATGTGGATGTTAAAGCCAAAATCCAAGAAGATATGGCAAAGTACCAGGACTCAAGAAACAAGAGACAGCCACCCATTTTGTCATATCATTGTTAAATGACTCCATGTTCTTTACCATATATATGGTAGATATATGCACGCATTGGAGGGGAGCCAGGATGAGGAACAGAATAAGTGGGAAATGGAACAACATACAACAAAGGGGCCTATCAGCTGCACTGGACATCGAAGAAAAAGAACTAAGCAACCCAAAGACAGCAATGGGAAGGGAGGGATGAGAGGGAAACAAGGAACAACTTACACTGAGCAAAAGGAAAGAAATGTAAACATCACCTAATGTGGGAGAAATAATTTGTATTGTCAAAGCTCACAAAATTCACAAACTTTATAGACTATGATAATTTGCCTTGTGAAGGTTAAAATGTGTTTGTGACTTTCACTAAGTATCACTATTCCACAATATTGTGAAATATGTGAAATTTATGTAATCACCTAATCTCAATTTTAAAAAAAAGTGAGAGAAGGGATGGGTTAGGAGCAATGGGTGACAATGTTGTCAGACACCTTGTATTCATATATTGTTTTACAGGATGGGAACTTCTTTGTACAACTACTTAAAAAAATAATAATGATAATTTTATTTAAAAATGTGGTAGAGCTCAGGGACAGCACCTAGGCCCTGAGTTCAAGCCCCATGATCTGGAAAAGAGACAGAGAAACAGCAAGAGATAGAGAGAAATGATAGTGCTAGCAAGTCCCAGAAGCTTCCTAAGCCCAAGGCCATCATCTTTGGAATGGAGAGAGGGATGGTTATAAGGACTAAATGGTACCAAACACAATGCAATGGCCAGTGCAGGAGAAAGCATGTGCTATTCATTGTATTTCAGTATTATTTCTATATGGGCCACATAAATATCACCTAAATATCACCCTGCAGATGGAGCATCTCTTGGAATCCACTGATTCAATTATGAACCTGAGCAAACACCCTACCTCTCATAAGGCCCCACCTCCCAACACTCTTACACTGGGGGCCTGTGTTTCCTGCGTATACTTTTTAGCGGTATGGAGAATGACAGCAAGTGTGGCATACAAAATTTTGCTTGATCCATAGAAGCATGGATGACGCTGCACTGTTTCCACACACAGAGTGGCCTACCCAAGTCTCCTAGAATCTCTGTTCTCAGTGGTCTCCAACATTCAGCCAGAAGAAATAAAACAGTGCAAAGCAGGAGATTCTGCAGTCCATTGGAACAACATAATTTGGGTATTTTTGGCTCCTTTCTGTCCTCCAGGTTTAAGTGACTAGATGCAGGTAGGACCCAAGACAGAGCACATACAGATAGGTCCTTTGGCCCAGTAGGTTTTGGACATAGCATCCACCCTCAACATTAATGTGTCCTGAGGGTTAAGGCATTACTGTGGCTTTAGAAAAACAGAGCTGCTGGCCTAGCACCAATTTCCAAATGTGATTGCCACCTGCCCTACCCCACATCCAGTTTGTTGGCCCACTTTTTGAATGATTGGCATCTTCCTCCTTGCTTGATCCTGTAGATTTCCCACACTCAGCTACTGCTCACAGCCCTTCTGTGTCTGTGTTTAGTGTAGGTTGTCCTTCTGACAAATTGTTTGCAGAAGGGAAGGAGCAAGAGAACCTAAAACCAAAATAGAACAGTTAGCTAGTACAAAAATATTCCACGCTGAATGTTATCTGAACAGGGTTATCTGGAAACCATCTGCTCCCCAAAGAATTATAGAAATGTTAGAAATTATTTTTTAAGAGTTCCGTGGAATCCAGGCGCCAGTAATTCATGTTTATTATCCTAGCTACTCAGGAGGCTGAGAACTGAGAATAGAGGTTTACAGTCAGCCCATCCAGACAAATCAAAGAGATGTAATCACCAATTAACCAGACAAAAAGGATGGGAGTGGAGGTATGGTTCAAGTGGTAAAGCATCAGTCTTCAACAAGCAAGCCAAATGAGAGTACAAAGCCCTGAGTTCACAGCCTACCACTATCTCCCACAAAATAATAAAATATACAAAATTCAGTTGATAAAGTCTTGCATGTCCCAACCTAGAGAAAGAGAGCCTGGCCCACAGAAAACTAGCCTGATATCACCAAACCCTCTAATTTCTGGATATTCTAGTAAAATAGAAATAGTTGGCAACACAGAGACTCTGTATTGCACAAGTGACTATGTTTCTAGCATGTGATTTAGGGGAAAGCAATCCACCTATAGAAGACCCCCTGGAGGTGAGGATAGGAGGAAGTGAGCAGAGGGGGCATCCAGTGCCCCTTGCTGTCTTCCCCTCCCCCAGCAGGTCCCTCTGGGCCTTCCTCATACCTGTCAGGTTGCCCCATGTACTGCTTCACTTAGATATTTGTAGGTACACTCCTGACAAAAGTGGGAGTTGAGGGGCTGGGAATGTGGCTCAGTGGTAGAGTGCCTCCTAGCACGCATGAAGCCCTGGGTTCGATTCCTCCGTACCACCTAAACAGAAAAAGCCAGAAGTAGCACTGTGGTTCAAGTTGTAAAGTGCTAGCTTTGAGCAAAAGCAGCTCAGGGATAGTACCCAGGCCCTGAGTTCAAGCCCCAGGACTAGAAAAAAAGAAGTGGGAGTTTAGGACCAGAGGTGTCTGATGTCTCTCTGACCCTGATCTGTGTGGCAAGACAAGAGGGAATGGAGTTGACTCTACACAGATGCTTAGAGGGACTCCAAACCCAAGGCAGGAATTTAGTCCTCATTTTAGGAGAGAACTGAGAGCACTCTGAGAGTTCTAATCTGAGGACTCACATTCTGGGAGGCCAGCACTGTCAACCAGACTGGGGGAAACGTGGCCTCCCTTCTAACATCACTAGGAAAGTTGTCAGAATCAAAATGGAGTTACCTGTTCAAACCCTGGCAAAGTGGATCTGGGGAGGACCATGAAAGAAGGTCTTGATTTGGGCACAATTTTCTAAAATGCAGGAACTATCACAAGACATTTTTCCAATCCACAGCATACCATGAATCGCATGGGACAGCTGGACACACAGGGACATCCAGCTGCTTATACAATAGCCCTTCAATGACCCAGAGCTTCACAAGGCCAATCCAGACACAGCCTGACCTGATTTTAAGTCCTTCACACCCATGGATTGTCACCAATGGGAGCTTGCACTAACCCAAATGATATCTCAGCACCAATGAACTTTTATTTCAAAACATCTTACATTTTATTTCTCTGTCCCAAGAAAGTTTTAGCCCTTCCTTTGTATTTCAACACATCAGGGGTCACTTGGTCTATGCACATAGCCCAGATGCCAATTCAAATCTTTATATTATTCCTAAATCCAATCCCTCTGCTGAAAGATGTCTCTCTACATAACACTACTCATTCCTCTCATTGCTGAATCTCATCTTGTTCCTTGGGTCCAGGGAAAAACATTTCTCTCCACTCACCCCAACACCTCCTTCTCCTCCTTCTAAGCTGATCACTCTTGATTCTTCTTTCATCCAGAAAAGGAAAGCAGTTAGGAAGGGAACTACCATCTCTCCCATCACCAAATATGCCCACCCTGATTTCTGAGAGTCCGACTAGATAGGCCAGCCCCTTGGTCTTAATTTCTTGTTCCTACTCAAAGGCTTCCTTGTAGAACCCTTTTCCTGCTTCCCTTCCTTTTTCCTCTCCCCCTCCCCAAGCAGAGTGGTAAAAAAAATGTGTTAATAAATTGTTCTAAAAGAATAACTAAAGACATGGTGCAGATGTCGTTTCTAGGGGAACACTCTTGTGAGTTGCTTAAGTTGACACATGATTCCTGTACTTTTTGTTTGATACCATTCTGATTTATTTGAAGTGTTTTTATAATATTCAACTGTATTGTGTTCATAATTTCTAAGCAAAAAAATGTTCACCCAACATTAGGGGGAAGAAATATCCAAAATAGAATATGCAGGGTGATTCTACTATGTATATAAATTTCAGAAGAAAAGAAATTAAAAAAAAATAATTTCTGCAACAATGTTTTGCTATCCTCCTTTTGCTTTAAAATAAACTTGCTCTGTCTGAGTTAACAGCTGACCTTAAAATCTAGTGACTTTCATTAGCAACTTCTGAGTCAGGCAGAGTCCCATCTAGAGATTCAGCTGAGCTAGGGAAAAAGCTGGCTTTACTGGCAGAAAGAGACCAAGAAAACAGAAAGCCACTGGTAGTTACGAAATCACTTTTCCTATAAGGCTGAAACAGACACTTTCTTATTCCAGGTTATCAGGTAAAGGAGGCCCCTTCTGTTTGGTGGTTGTGGATCCCCTTTGGGGGAATGACTCCATCCTCCAGTGGTCAGATCAGCTGGCCTAAACAGTGGTCTCCTATAAATTTTATTTAACAGAAAGAAATAAGTCACATTGATAACAATGGCTAATTAAGGGTAATGGGAACATGGAAATTTGTGGGGGTTTTTTAACTTCTAACATTAGCAGGGAAAACACTTGTAATAAGTCAAGGATACAAACTGGAGACTTCCAATGAAGCATATGGATCAGGTGCTTTTCAGTTTCTATTGCTATGGCTTATTGGAATCTGCTTAGAATCAATTAACTACTCAATCTCCAACCTTTTTTATAATATATATTTTTTATTGTAAAGCTACTGTACAGAGGGGTTCCAATTACATTTCCTATGGAGCATTGTTACCCCCTCCTTTGTTTTTCCCCTACTATCCCTTTTCTCCCCACCTCCACCCTCACCCCCCCAAGTTGTAAAGCTCATTTTCAACATACTGTCTTGTAAATCTCGTTGTTACAATGGGTCATCCTGTATCCTTATTTCAGCATTTTGTTATTTCCCTTCTCCTCCCCAAATTAGAAAAATGTATATATAAGATGCAGGATACCGGAATCAAATACAGTGACAATAAAGGTTGTACCATGAGGAAAGAACATACAAACAAACAAACAAACAAAATCACATAGTAGGCCTGGGAAGGTGGCTCAGTGGTAGAATGCTTGCCTCGCATGCATGAGGCCCTGGATTCAACTCCTCAGCACCACATAAGCAGAAAAAGCCAGAAGTGGTGCTATGGCTCAAGTGGTAGAGCACTAGCCTTAAGCTGAAGAGCTGAGGGACAGAGTTCACTGACAAAAAAAATCACATAGGACATTATAAGTACATTAACAAGAATAGTCTCCAACCTTTAAGAGCAACCTAGGGGTTACAAACTCATTGGTGGCAACAACCAAATGGGTACATGCATGTGTGGTGTGGACCACTGAGAGCAACAAAGGTTGGGGTAGGGAGTACACTGAACCACGCAGAGCAAACCTTGGAAACAGGACAATTCAGTGTCCCCATCTGCCAGAAGAGGGAAGCTAGGAGGAGAATCCAAGGCCAGACTGGTAAGTTCCCACCATAACAGCCCTGCTAAATCAGATCAGAGGCCCTAGTCCCTGAGTGTGACAGCTAAGGTTTCCAGAAAAAAAAATTCAAAGTAGGACCTTAGCTTTTCTAAATCTGGTTATTTTTGTCAGCCTTTGCTTAATTCTTTGCTTTTCTCTTTCTGTCTCCTCTTAATTTTTTTTCTTTCAATTTAAGCAACACAGACCTTGAATTTCTCACTTCTAGAATGTTACATAAAACAGCTTACTCAAAAAAGCTGACTTCTCATAAATATCCTGATTTAGGAAAAGGAGGTGATAAGCAGAAAGCTGCAGATATTCCTAATTTGTTTTTGTGTGTTTGTTTAGCTTTCCAGAGACACAGTCACCCAACATTCATGTTCTTTGCAGAGCTGAGCATTAGTTCTGCATATGTGACCGCAATTCCTTCAGCTAATGGGTCTATAATCAATGAACTTTCAGGCCAATGTACAGAGGGAGTGGAAATATTACCCACATAGAGAATAAAGCATTAAAAACAAAAAAAAGACATTAAAATGACATGTAAGTTTGTGATTCTTACCCACATAGAGAATAAAGCATTAAAAAAAAAAAGAAGGCATTAATGACATGTAAAGTTGTGGTTCTTTCCTCTAATGGCTGTGTCTTACTATGTCAAAACAAGGTCATAAAGAAGAAGAAATTATTAATGTTGATATCTTCTTCCACACATCCATGATGTATTCTCACGCCTGGAGGATGAGTGAGCCTTCAAGTTTCCAGAATCAAGAACTGGTAGAGCACTTTGGTCATGAACATAACAAGGGTAATTTGATACCAAACATGGAATGCCTCCCAGTCTTTAATTAACTGGCTTCTCCATGTTGGATTCCAGAGCCTTAAAGGTGACCTTTGACTTCCTCTACTCAAATTGCCAGTCACCAACTGACTCATCCTTTTGTGGAAAGGTGAATTTTTGTTGTTGTTTGAAGAAATGGGAGGGTTTTGTTCTTATCATCTGACCTCCTGCTACTTCCTACCAACCTTAGGGATTTCACAACAGAAAACTAAATTTTACTTAAAGCCCTCTCTGTGTAGATCTTTCATGGCAACTTTTTCTTTCCTTAGTTGTTTTTTTTTTTTCATTTTGGTACTTATTTTGCAGTACTAGGAATTGAACTCAGGACTTTAGGCATGCTAGGTAGGCATTTTACCCCCTGGAGGTATGTATGCAGCCTCATTCTTTTTAATGACAAAAATGGGTGTTTATAAAAAAATGGAAAACATTGTGAATTTTAAGAATGTATTAACAAGCAAAGCCGCCCGGCACCAGCAGCAGCGAACCTGTCGGCAGACCACCCGCCAGATCGCGATCGCAACGACCCGGCGGGGGCCGCCCAACCCAGCC
>NW_012267410.1:1126285-1179115 GCF_000151885.1 Dipodomys ordii
CTCATGTAACTGTAACCCTCTGTATAGTATCTTTACAATAAAAAAAAAAAAAAGAATGTATTAACAAGATTTTTTAAGTGTTCACCATAGTAATGATGTGTCTGAAGAGATAAATATGTTTAACCTACTTTAAGCATTATGCTATATATATATATTTATTTATTTATATAAATATATATATATTTCTCACATTGCATGGTATCCCATTAGCATGTACATTTTATATTATTATGCATCAGAAAATAAACTTTAAAATTAACATTCTTATTTCTAATAAAAAGAATGCATATAGCAGAGTAGACATTACCAATAAGTGGCTGCCATTTTCTTTTTCATGAGACCTGTACTGTGGCCCAAAGGCATGTTTAAATCTTAACCTCCAAGGTGATGGTATCAGAGTTGGAACCTTTAGAAAGTGCTGTGAGCATAAGGGAGAAGCCCTGGTGAATGGGATTAGTGCCCTTACAAAAGAAGCCTGGAGGCATGGCTCAAGTGGCAGGGAGCTGTCTAGCAAACACCACACTTCCCTAAGTTCAATGTCCCCTAATACAAGGAAAGAAAAAGGAAGAAAAGGAGGGAAGGAGGGAAGAAAGAAAGGAGAAGAGAAAGAGAGAGAATGTCCTGATCCTTTTCACTATACCAAGTGACGGGGTGGGGGGGAGGGGAGGGGTTACCATCTAATAACCAGACACCTATTGCCAGTGCTGTAGTCTTAGGATCTCTAGCACCCAAAACTGTGAGAACTGTTTCTGTTGTATATAAGCCATCAGTCTATAATAGTTTGTCGTAGCAGCTAGAACTGACTAAGACAACCTATATGAAAAGAAGTTAGTGTAAATGAGGAATTCCTTGAGTCCTTTCCCCAGGACATGCTTAGAAAGGTTAGTCGCCTATTTTTTGAGAAGCAGTGCCATCCCTTGCTAAGCTATTGTTGAAGGGCTTAGACTCATTCCCCGGAGAACTTTTATTTTCTGGATATCATCTTATCACCAACAGACAGAGAGATACTTCCTCTTCCTTTGTGTCTTTTTCTTGTTCCCTCCAGTGTTGTCATCATCATCTCCACACCCTCCTCCCCTCATTCTTCTCTTTGCACCCTCACCCACCCTGGTTTTAGGCCTAAGCCCAGAGTTTGTAGAATGATAGCAGAAATCTGACCTAGTCAATGATGACTCCTCTGTCTCCATACTCTTCACCTCTCCTGGAGGAGCATCTCTGTGCCTCTGTGGAAACATCCTCAAATAGGACCAAAGAAGCAGTAACAAATCCCTGAATGCCAGGTCATTTGTTGTGAATATGGAAGATTTTACTGGTCCATCAGTGTTGCTTTAAAACCTTCCGTAAGTTCCAATGATTCATTCTATGCAGTGAATTGGAGAACAGGGCCTCTCATGTCAGGTATGAGTTCATTTGGAGGGGAAGTTAGCAAATATGGTGACATCTTGATTTTGTCAACTGTCACCATTTATTTTCCAACTATTTTAGCTGAGCAAAACCAAATCCCTTTCTTCCTGGACATTTTGTAGCTTTTCCTGTGAGGGCTGAATACCATGTGTACTTTAGTTGAAATATAATCCTTGTGTTTCTCCCATATTTTCACATAATGCAGCCAACTATTGCCTTTTTTATATACAAGAATGATTTTAGGAGATTTGAGCAAACATCTTTTAAAAGACTCTCTTCCTTCCAGGCCCCCAAACAGGATATGATATTTTACTAAGGATAAATTTTTTTTATCATTTCTGAAGTTCAAGTATAGCTCCACACCAAACACCCAACATGATTAAAAAGACTACTGAATTTGACAAAAATGGGTTCTATTACCTCAGGCTCAATTACACACATAGATGAAAATCTCAAACAAGTTTGTGATACTGAATCAATAAATATTTTGCATAAATACATCAAATACACTGTGTATCCCTATGTCTCCAATATAATGCTTTCATTGGAGCTTTGAGGCTAAGGATTGTTCATGAGCATCCAATCTGCGTAGAAGCATCATGTAAAGAGTTTTACATTTAGCCAAGCATGGTGGGTTACCTCCATAATCCTTGCTCTCACAAAGTGAAAAATCAGGACTGAAATTTGAGGCCTAGGCAATAATGTAATGAAACTTCCCCATATTGACAAAAAATTTTGGACATGCTGGCACATACCCATCATCCTGGCTATAATAGGAACCATAAATAGTGGATCATAGTCCAAACTAACCTGAGAAAAAAGTAAAATCATCTAAAAACTAGCTAGAGCAAAAAGAGGTAGAAGCATGGTTCAAACAATAGAACACCTGCCTTCCAGGCATGAAGCCCTGATTTCAAATCCTAGTACCACTAAGAGACAGAAACAGGAAAAGACAGAGGGACAATGAGAAATACATATAATTCAGGATGGGCTTATCATGGTTTAACTGAAGCCTTTCTGTCTAGGTGCCATTTCTACCAGCTTCCAGGTACTCACATTCCATTCTATCCTCCCTCTAAAAGCTAAAGTCTGTCTTTTACAACTAATTATTTCATTCTGCCATCTGAATTGCTTATAATCTCTGAATGTGGTTGCAGCTTAACTTCTGTGGGCACATCTCAGTGGTAGAGCACTTGCCTTGCTTAGGCTGGGCAAAGCCATGGGTACCATCCTCAACCTCCAAAGAAGAAACTTTTAGAATAAATCAATTTAATTACCATTATATATTGGTATGCTAATTTATGTCAAAAAAGTGTTGAGCCCAGATCAAGCAAAACGTTCTCTGGACTCCATCTCAATCAATGGCTGGGCACAATGGTACATGCTTGTTATCTCCAGTGACAACAGTAAGAAAAAGTAGGACACACACTGCAAGTCCACCCAGGCTACAAAAGAAGACCTTTCCTCAAAAAATAATCTATAGAATGAAGGATCTGGAAAAATTAAGAATCCATCGAACATTCCTCAATACAATAAAGGCTGTATATGAAAAACTTACAGCCAGCATTATGCTTTATGGTGAAAAAACTAAGGCCATTTCCTCTAAACTCAGGAACGAGACAAGGATGTCCACTCTCTCCACGTCTTTTCAATTTAGTATTAGAATGCCTAGCTACAGCATTAAGATAAGATGCAAACATAAAGGGGATCCAAATAAGGAAAGATGAAGTAAAACTCTCCCTCTTTGCAGATGACATGATCTTGTATTTAAAGAATCCCATGGACTCCACTCCCAAATTACTCAAGCTGATTTGAAACTTTGGCAAAGTAGCAGGGTATAAAATTAACCCTCAAAAATCAATGGCTTTTCTGTATGCCAACAATGAGAAGAGCTCGTCTGAAATCAGGAAAGCAACTCCATTTGTAATAGCCCCACAAAAAATAAAATACCTAGGAATTAACTAAAGAAGTGAAGGACCTCTATGATGAAAACTTTTAAAACCTGAAAAAGGAAATCAAAGCAGAATTTAGAAAGTGGAAAAACCTCCCGTGCTCCTGGATTGGAAGGATCAACATTGTGAAAATGGCAATATTTCCCAAGGCTATCTACAAATTCAATGTGGTACCTATCAATATTCCAACCTCATTCTTTAAGGATATAGAAGAGGCAATTCAAAAACTCATATGGAACAATAAAAGACCCCGAATAGCAAAAACGATCCTTAAGAGAAACAACAGTGCTGGAGGAATATCAATAACAAATTTCAAACTCTACTACAAAGCCATAGTAATCAAAACAACTTGGTACTGGAACAATAAGAGAACTCAGAACCAATGGAATAGAATTGAAGACTCAGAAATGAACCCACAGACCTATAGCCACCTAATCTTCAATAAGGGAGCTAAAAAAAATAGAATGGAAGACAGCCTCTTCAGTAAATGGTACTGGCAAAATTGGTTAATCACCTGTAGAAAACTAAAGCTAGATCCGTATATACCACCCTGCACCACAATCAACTCCAAATGGATCAAAGACCTTGGAGTCAAAGCAGACACCCTGAAAACATTACAGGAAGGATTAGGAGAAACTCTAGGTCTCCTTGGCACAGGCCGAAATTTTCTTAATAGAAACCCAGAAACACAACAAATCAAAGAAAGGTTGGACAAATGGGATTGCACGAAGCTGCAGAGCTTCTAGCTAGCAAGATCAATAGAAAGCTTGGGATTGGGAGAAGATCTTCACTAACCATACAACACTGGACAAGGGTCTCATATCTAAAATATACTTGGAACTCAAAAAATTTAATTCCTAACAACAAATCCTCAAAGAAACAACTGCCCAATAAATAAGTGGACTAAAGACTTAAAGAGAAACTTCTCTGAAGAGGAAATAAGAATGGCCAATAGACACATGAAGAATGCACAATCTCTTTGGCCATAAAAGAAATGCAAATCAAAACAACATTGAGATTCCACCTCACTCCAGTTTGAATGGCTATAATCAAGAACTCTAATAACAACAGATGCTAGAGGGGATGTGGCCAAAAGGGAACCCTACTGCATTGTTGGTGGGAGTATAAACTTGTTCAACCACTTTGGAAAGCAGTACGAAGATTCCTCAAAAGACTCTACATAGAGCTCCCCTAAGACCCAGCAATCCCACTTTTGGGCATTTATCCAAATGATCATAAACAATACCATACTAAAGCTACCAGAACAACTATGTTTATTGCAGCATTATTTACTATAGCTAAGATATGGAACCAACCCAGATGCCCCTCAGTAGATGAATGGATCAAGAAAATGTGATAGATAGATAGATAGATAGATAGATAGATAGATGGATAGATGGATGGATGGATGGATGGATGGATGGATGGATGGATGGATGGATGGATAGATAGATAGATAGGTAGATAGATAGATAGATAGATAGATAGATAGATAGATAGATAGATAGATAGATAGATAGATAGATATAATGAAATTCTATGCCTCCATTAGAAAGAATGACATCGCCCCATTTGTTAGGAAATGGAAAGTGAAATTATCCAGGCCCAAAGAAACATAAGTCCCATGGTTTCCCTTATTTTCAATAACTAGTATATGTCTGGGACAAGTAGAAAAGATCAAAAGCTATGTACATATGACCAGATAAGATGAAGTTAAGCAAAATGAACCTCAAGATAGGGACATAGTGGTTTTTTTCTTTCTTGCTGTTGTTTCTAATGTATTTATAATGTACTATATGATTTTTTTTGTTGCTTTGTTGCTTTGTATGTTCCTCCCCCACAGTATAACCCCTGTTTTCACTGTATTTGATGTTGGTATAGATTGGGGAGGGGAGGGGAAAAAAACAAAATTTTTAAATAGGGATACACATTTACCCATTATAGCAATGAGATATACAAAACACTATGTTGAAAAGTGAACTTTACAATTTAGACAGGGGAGAGGGGGAGTGTAGTTGTGGAGGTGGGAGGGAAGGGATGGTAATGGAAAACCAAAGGAGGAGGCAACAATGCTTGATAAGAAATGTACTTGTTACCTTGCTCATGTAACTTTAACCTCTCTGTACAGTATTTTCACAATAAAAAACTTATTTAAAAGTAATCTATGGATAAGGGAAGTGGAAATATGTCTCAAGTGAGCTCACTGCCTAGCAAGTTTGGGGTCCTGAATTCAATCCTCAATCCTCAGTACCGCCAAAAAAAAGAAAGAGAGAGAGAGGAAGGAAGAGAAAGAAAAGAAAGGAAAAGAAAAAAAAGGAAAGGAAGGAAAAAGGAGAAAAGAAAAATTACCTTGAGAAAATCTTGGAGTATCCCATAGAATCTGGGTTACTCTTGATATTCCTTTACTGTCTTGAATGATTCAGTTGAAAGTTTTAATGCATCTATCACAAGGGAGGTAGTTGTTACCAGCCCTGTCCTATTAAAGGATCAGCTGACTAGTTGACTCTTCCATATTCTATTTCTGTACCAAGGCAGGAAAGAATGTCATCAATTAAGACCCATCAGAAGGTTCTGGGGATCCTCCATCAATATACCTCTTGCTGAGATCACTTGGTTGCCAGTTGTATTGAAAGTAAAGATGGTCAAAATATTTCTATTTTGTTTTTGCCAACAACACACTTAGTAAAGTACACACACTTACTTCTTGAATATCCCTTGGAATTCTACAAATAGACTCACATTTACACATGTACACAAACACAAGAGAGCATGAACATAAAGGCACAAAGTTTTCTCTGCTCATCCCTGTATATCTCCGGACCAAACACAGCCTCCACTCCATGCTAAGAAGGAAGGCACTAATCAAACTTCAAAGCATACCATTTAGTAAAATTGTTCCAATCTTAAATTTTACTTTGTGACATATATTTGGAGTACCTTTGTACAGAGTCAACTTGCTATAGTTGCATGGGTTTATTTCAGGGTACTCTGTTGTATTCCACGGGTATATGTGTCTATTTTTATGACAACACTATATTGATTTTGCTATTATACCTCTGCAGTGTTTGGAAATTAGGTATAGTGATGCTCCAGCTTTATTTTTTTTTCTTGGGATTTCTTTGGTTATTTGGGTTATTTTGTCCTTGCATGTGAATTTTAAGTTTTTTTTCTAGTTCTGTGAATATCACTGTTATTTTGATGGGCATTGCACTGAATTTGTAGATTGCTTTCCGTTGTATGACCATTTTACAATATTCTGCCCATATATGAATATGGAAGCCTTTTCATCTGTTATTGTTGTTGTCAATTTCTATCTTCAGGTTTTAGAGTTTTTCTCACCTCCCTAGGTCTATTTTTCAATTGTTTGCTTATGACTATTGTGAGTGGGGTTATTTTCCTGATTGCTCTTTTATTCTTGGTTTAGTGTAAGAAAGTTACTGATTTTTGTATGTTGATTTTATATACTGCTACTATGAAGGATGTACAGAATATACGAATCTTTTGGTGAAATATTTAGGAATTTATTATTTATTTATCTCATTTATTTATTTATTTTTTAAAGCATATCATTTACAAACAGGAACTATTTCCATTCTAACCTTATTTCTTTCCTTCTACTAATTTTGTGTTTAGTTTGTTATTGTTTTCCTAAGCCTTTGTGAAATAGGTTATTTGATAGCTTTTTTCTTTGTTAATGTAGTTGCTCAAAGCTACAAACTTCCCTCTTAAAACTGCCTAAGCTATCTCTCAAAAGTTCTAGTATACTATGCTTCTATTTTCATTTTATTCTAGTAATATTTTAATTTATTCCTAATTTCTTCAATGACATACGGTTCTTTCCAAATATATCTTTCAAATGAATGTGAATAGTTTCCAAGTTTTTCTTTGTGATTCATTCTGTTGTGTGTAGTGACCTTCTGTCTTCTGATCAACTTTGGCTTAAAGTTTATATTGCCAAGATACTAGTATAGCTACTCCTGCTTGTTTTCAGGTTCCATTTGCTTCAAATATTATTTTCTATGCTTTCATTTTCCATCTGTGTCTCGGCCAATGAAGTGAATTTATAGCAAATGGTTGGGTCTTTTTTTCTTTAATCCAATCTATTAATTGGAGAATTAAAACTAATTGTGTTTATGGTTATGGGAAGTTATGTCATTCTTCCTAATTTTTCATCTGTGGGCAAAAATATAGTAAACTCAAAGATTAAAAATTAGCAAATTTATGATTAATAATAAAAAATAAAAAGGAAGCAAGGAAAGGAAAAAAGAAGAAAACATTAAAAAGGAGGAAGGAAAATGGGAGGGGGGGGAAGAGCAAGAAATCCAGCTAGAGAACTGAAAGTAAGTAATCAAAAATGGAAAAAAAAAATAAGAGAATTAAGGAAACAGAAAACGGGAAAGTACCTGCCAGCTGAGATACTTGGATTGTAGAAGCTTCTTTCTGGAGCCTCTAATACTGGAATCTTATAGGGGTAGGAAGAGTAGGCCACAGCAAAAGACTCTTGTAATTCCTCTTAGCTCTCAACAACAGGTTGATGCTCTTTTGGAATGCCTTGTGTTTTCCAATTAGCTGATTAAAGTTACTTTCTTTACACAGTGCTCTATTCTCTCCAGATACATATTTTTTCCCTATGCCTTCAAAGCTGCTGCTACACCCCAAAAACTTTAGGGACATATGAGGATAGATAAGCCTTCACTGACTCCACAGTCCCTCAGTCTGCACCCCTGGGGGCATGGCAAATATCCAAGCCCCAACATGTATCCAAATAGAGAAGGGGGCCGTAGAAACTTAGCTCTCTCAGTCCTGCTACATTGGCACTCACAGTTAACTCAGTCCAGCCTCTGCAGTTAACCACAAGACTGATCTCACTCCTTAGCACAGAGTGGGAGGCCAGATAAGGCCATTAACCACCATTCCTTAGATGTCTCAGCAGGTTTTGTTTGGACTGTCTTTGTCCCCATGACAACCGCTTAGACCATCTTTTACACAGTCATTGTGGCAAGGTCTTCCCTGGCATCCTCAATTGTGACTGTTTCATATTTTCTGATCCTTGGAATAGTTCAATCCCTAACAGTAGGTCCCTCTTCAAGATGGCACCTGGCTATAGTGCTCTGATTTATGTGGAGCAAGTGGCCCAGTGAATTTGTTCTCCACTAGATGCCATGAACATCAGGCCTCACCATTACAAAGCATAAGATGTAAGACCTGAGAGAACCATGGGTTCCTCTTACAGCAAGGGGTACCAGACTGTCGCCTCCACAGCGACCTCAACTTCCAGACTTACCCTATTGGCTTCCTCTCCCTGCAGCCAGGAGCCCAGGATTAAGTGTGAACTGCTTGCTACTTGTCCTTGAGTCAGTGACTCTGTCACACAAAGGGTACTTTTTATTCCACCATCTTACCCCCAAAGAATGCACCATTGGATTATGTGGTTCAGTGTCTTCCTACATGGGCTTTTGGTTTCCTTTGTCTGCACTTTTCTCAAGATTAGGAAAATATTCCATTTGGAGAGTCTTGCAATCTGACAACTGGGGGTGGGAGGGGTCTGGGGAGGAGAGGCGGATTTCCAGCTGCCAAAGTCAGAAGAATCTATGTGTTTTCTTATTAAATTACCATTTCCCCTACCCATTGCCTACAGAGCCAGTTTCTATTCCCACTCCTAAATTCTCCTCATAGTGCTAAAGGTATCCAAATCAGTCCTTCACTTTCACCATAATTATAGAAGCTCTCCATCAGCACTTTGCCAGGCCACTGCCAGGGGTTGGGTTACCAGCTCAGTGCCAGTAACTTTGACATGATCACAGAAAATAAACATCATTATCACAGCAACTGCAGTGAGGCTGTGCTTCCAAGATACCTTTCTCACTTGGGGCAGTGTGCCCATGCACAGAACATAGGCTAATAGTAGCATCTGCTGTCTGGGATATTAATCTCCCTGGGGCCTGAAATCTGCTAGTAGGTTTTGTTTCAATTTCATCTACAGGAGACAAGAGTTCCCAAAGTATACTAGACCCTAATTTTTAATTCTACTGTACAAAGCTAAAGAATAGCTAAAGATAAAAACAGTGCGATTGGAAGTGGCACTGTAGCTCAAGTGGTAGAGTACTCACCTTGAGCTGAAGAGCTGAAGGACAGCGTTCAGGCCCAGAGTTCAAGCCTCACAATGGACAAAACAAAACAAAACAAAAAACAAAAAAAAACAGTGTGATTAAAAGTCAAGTCTAGGATCAAGAATAAATCACTAAATATAGATTTCAGCTCTCAACTTTTTCCTTAGTGTGGAAGAAGTAATAGATGTGTGTGTGTGTATGTGTGTGTGTGTGTGGTGTGTGTGTGTGTGTGTGTGTGTTCCTGAAAACCAAATCCAGAGCTTGCACATGCTAGGCAAGTGCTCTACCATTGAGTTACATCCTCAAGGTCATGAAGAGCCAGTGTGAAAAATGAATCCTTAATGTCTGTGTGTAATATAACAAAATCTGAGTTTATTGAGTGAATAAATGAATAAATAAATCTCTCAAAGTATATTATTTTTGGATAGAATAAAACTCACATAATCTACCCATAGCAAATCATAATAAAGGAAAAAGCACCAGATGTTCTAATCTCTAGTTTCTACAAATACCATTAAGGCAAAATCATTAAAAATGTTTTTCAGGGTTGTTATCAGATGGAGACTGATTACAGCCATTACAGCCATGTGAGCAGATTCTCTTTTTTTCTATGGAGGTTTGAAATCAGAGGCTCATGCCTGCTAAGGTGGTATTTTTTTGTCACACCTCCTGCCTAGCTTTATGAGGGTCATTTGGAGATAGAGTCTCAAGACGTTTCTGCCTAGTCAAGCTTCGAACTGATGTCCTTCAGATTTTGGCCTCCTATGTAGCTAGTATTACATGTATAAGCTACCAGCACATAGCTCTGAGCAGCTTTTCTAAACTAAACACCTCTGATTCCTGCTGGGGTAATTGGGTGATGGTCCTACTTTCCCACCTCTAGCCCCCTTAGAATTTCTTATATCCTAGCTAGTAGCACTAACTCCTTTGGTGACACTAGCCCCATTTCCAACACCTGCCATCCAATGAGAACTCATCCTTTATCCATTCAGATGGCTGTAGAGGTCTTTTCCCAACCTAGCAGTAGCTATGGCACCTGCTTCACCCCCTCATCTTCATCATTATTTTCTTGTTGATTACTTACTGTGATTCCATTAAAGGCGAAGGAACAGAAAACACACTGGGTGGTACATCCACCTCTTGTCTCTCCAGCTCTCATGACCGGAATTGTTACAGGTACACAAATGATCATGACAGCATCTTACTTCCTGTTCCTGTGTATTTGGGGGCATGGAAGTAAGCCTTGGGAACTAGATGAGGAGCAGCAATCCAGGACACTCCCTGCCAGCACTGCCCAGAAAGGGCTTAGATATACCTTCTACTGCCAACCCAGATCTCAGATCTCCTATGGGCTAACCCCAAGTCCCAGGAATTCACACATCCTATCTTATTACCACTAACTAAATTTAGTGCATTCTCTTTCCTCACATATTGTAGATTTTCTTCTAGCTAGTATATCCATCCAGACCCTCTTTACTGCTACTCCTTTAAGACACATTTAGCTAATTCCCCCTGCAGCATTTTATTCACTGATCCAGGCTAAGTATAGTTATCCTTTAATATCTGTGGAAAAACTAACTCCAGAATTTTTCTGTGCATATCAAGGTCTGAGGATAGTTATTTTTCTTGATACCTGGAGACTTCTTAGTGAAGACTGCCGATGCCTTCTGCTCTGTCATCTCTAATTCTGTCCCTATTCCACACTCTCCATAGCACTGGATACCCCTAACCCATCCATCTCTTTGCAAAACCAAACCTCAGCTCCCCTTAGATACTGAAATCTATAGCATAAAAGCCTCTTATACTTAAAAAAGTAATTTGTATATAACCTATATACATACTTCTACTGGTTATCTTAACTCATCTCCAGGTGACGAATAGTAACTAACACAATGTAAATACTTGATATACTGCATTGTTTAGGAACAAAGGCAAGAAAGGAGCCTGGCGTTTCCAGGATATGCACCAATTTCTCCAAATATTCCCATCTGGAGTTGGCTGAATTTGCAGAGATGGAACCCACAGATGTGGAACCCATGGACACAGAACCAACAGACATGGACTTGAGCTCTGAGACCACCTAGTTCAGTTCTACATGTAAAGGTAAAGCAGGTGGATTCCAAAGTAAAGAATGCATTTTTAATATGCCCAAACATTTGTAGGCAGGGAGATTAATTCATATAAAGCTTGTCAAACTCCAGGAACAGTTGAAAAGATCCAACTAGAAAAACAGAATCAACTTCAACTAATTTAAGCAGAGAGAATTTTATGCTGGGAACTGGAACATAGATGGGTGATGGAGGATCTGAGAGGCTGAATTGGGAGAGTGAAAAGGAAGACACTGCCAGAGGGCCAGGAGGTGGGGGACCCCACAGCTGCTCAAATGGTGACAAGAGACACAGCTGTGCCAGGGATACCACCGGGGAGAAGGGGCCCTACCTGCTTCTCCCTTCCTCACCTGCAAGCAACTCCAGGAGTCAAGTTCAGGGTAGGTGTCTGGGGTGACATGTGGCTGGCAATGAAGAGCAGAGGAGGTAGGGTGGGGACGCAAAGTAGACAGAGGCCAAAAAGAAATCGAAGTACTTGTAATACAAACTCCAGAAACTCCATGAGCATTTGATCTGGGCTTCTCCCCAGTTTCTGAAATCCCTGAGGGCAGTGAAACTTTAGATAAAGCATCTCCACAGTCCCTCTGGACATGGTCTTAGAAATCCAGACTGGTTAATGATTCCTAAGTATATCCAAAACTTAAAGAAAATTGAAGAAAACAGAGTAGGTCTGGGGCTTAAGGGATAGAGCAGTTGCCTAGCAAACCTTAGGCTCTGAGTTCACGCCCCAGTACAGACAAAAAAAAAAAAAACACTAAAATCAAAGAAAGTGATATTTCTTGACCTCCTTCATTTCTAAACTAGAACACATCCCTGCTGACCTGCTGTGCTGTAGATATAACCCATCCTTCTGACATTTCTCTTAATTGAGCTTCACAGGCTGTTTCTCTGATCTTTAAATTACACTTATACTTCTTTATGCTAAAGAATATCAAGTTATTTTAGAAAGAAAACAAATATTTTCCATAGGCAGCCCAAGTGTCTATTGATAGATGAATGAATAAACAAAGCACAATATACACAAGAAAGGGAATATTAGCCTGTAAAAGGAATGAAATTCTGGAGCATACTAAAATGCATGGGCCTTAAGGAACTGATGCTAGTTGAATATGGTCAGTCACCACAGGACAAATGCACTATGACATAAAGGAGACACACAGACTACTCAAATTCCAGATAGCAAGTAAAATGAGGACTGCCTGTAGCTTAAGGGGAGACAAAATGGGAAGGTAAGAGTTTATTGGGGCAGAGTTTCCATTTGGGAAGGTGAAAAAGTTCTAGAAAATGATGATGCTGTACATAAGAAAATTAGCATAAAACCTGAGAATGGTTATATAATGATATGAAAGCACTTACTGCTCCCAAACAAAATATTTTGTGAGTGTGTGCTGTTACTGGGGCTTGAACTCAAGGCCCAAATGCTGTCCCTCAGCTTTTTCACTCAAGGCTGACTACCATTTGAACCATGGTCCCACTTCCTGCTTTTTGGTGGTTAATTGGAGATAATAGTCTCAAGGAATTGTCTGCCTGAACTGGCTTTGAAACACGATTCTCAGATCTCAGCCTCCTGGGTAGCTAAAATTGAAGTTATGAGCTACTTGCATCTAAGTTGCTGGTGGCTCACACCTGAAATCCTAGATATTGAGGAGGCTGAGATCAAAGTTTAGTCAACCTGGGCAAAAACATCCATGAGATTTTATCTCCAAAATAACCAACCAAAACAGAGTTGGAGATGTGGCTTAAGTGGTAGAGTGCCAGCTAAGCAAGTGAGAGTCCTTGAGTTCAAACCTAGGTGTCACTATGGAGGGAAAGGGAGAAGGGAGAAAGGGGGGTCCAATTTTATGTAGATTTTAAAATAAAAATATTTAAATTTCTTCCTGAAGACCACACATTTAAGCCAGTTTAAAGCAACTTTGGTAAGTGCATTATGAGTCATAAAACAATATCACCTTTCAATCAGTTGGGTCTTTTGAAGTCAGGTAGCTGCCCTGAATCCTTGATCCATGTGGTCCCAGAGGATGACTGAGTGAGCAAGTAGGCTCACCCAGAGTGATCAGAGAAGACCATCAGCACTTTAGTTATCCGAGAAAGTTATATCCTCCCCTGCGTTAGCAGAGGATGGCACCGGACCCACTTCCTCTGAGGTACTCCAGTGGGCAGATGTGAGGCATGGGCGTGCTGAGTGGTGGGACCGGCACCTGCCCACTGAAGAATGGTTGCCCAGATACGACCATTTCTCCCACCCATGTCTCTAGTTCCAACAGTCTGCCTTTATGACATCAGATCTTCAGAGGTACCACTGACTCTCAAGTAAACAAGAAGATTCCAGCAAGGTAAAGCCACCCCTGAGCACCGGTTAGATTCAGGCTTAGCGGGATGACCTGAGGTTGCCTTCAGACTCCAGGCCACTGTAGACTGGAAATCCCCTTCGTCTCCTTAAACAAATGAAGAATGACTGTGTGATGGCATTTGCCAATGCTTCCCAAAGCTTATTCTACCATCAAAATCCATGTGTTCTCTACATATCCAATGAAAGAAGGGACACAGGTCCTGGAATCAGGAGCACGATTTAAAGGATGGTGCTGTACTACTAGAGCCACACCTCCAGTGTCTGCCTTTTACCTCATTAACTCGAGATATGTGTCTCATAGACTTTCTTGCTCAGATTGGCTTTAATGGTGTTTCTTAGGGCTCAGCTTTCTGAGTAACTAGAATTAAAGGCATGAGACACTGGTGCCCAGATATCAATTTCTTTATTGCCTTTGACACCTCTTAATGAGAACTCTGGACAATCACTCCACCATCACATCTCTCCCCTGGCATGAATGGAGGTCCCCACTGCCCCTCACTTACTCTGCACCAGAATCAAAGCTATAGATTGCCTACCAAGATGGTACCAACCAATCCTGTTGTCTGAGCAGGGCAAGGTGCCCAGCCCTCAGAGATCCATAAACCTTCTTTTCACTTCTAACCAAAGTGGGGAGAGGGATAAGGGTGGGCGTGGTTATGCCTGCTTCTGAACACACTTGGCCTTTTCCTCTGCTTCAGACAAGAGATCGTTAGCCTCCTCTACTCAGCTATAACAATACCACCGAGTGGGGAAACCTATAAACAACAGAAATTTATTTGGCTCATTGTTTTAGAGGTTGAGAAGTCCAAGATGGTGAGACCACATATGGTAAGGGGCTTCTTGCTTTACCAAGACTTAGAGAAGGCATTTCACAGAAGGCAAAAGCAAGAGGAGGCTAACTTCAATTTTATAACAAATCCACTCTTATGATGAGGACAGTCCATTCTTAAAGACAAAGCCCTCCTGACCTAATCAACTCCTAATTAATAAAGTCTTCCCCTACCAACACTGTTTCACTGAGGATTAAGTATTTTAAACACACACACACACACACACACACACACACACACTCACGAGAACTTTAGGGAACATATTGATGCCATAGCAGGGTCCAAATATGAAAATAAATGCCATACTCAACCCAGGTGATTATAGGTGGGATTAAACCAGAAAAAGTACAGTCCTCATTCAAAGAAAATCAACTAAGGACAGTACAGGACCTTAAGTCAGCAACTGTAGGAGTCATTGTACATCCTTAGGTCCTAGGGACAGGAGAGATGTTTGGAATTAACCTGCAGTCTTCCCTGAAAGAGGTACAACTCACCTACAGCAATCCAGCAGGAAAGTCCTCACTCCTCCTGCATACCAGTCTCTTCTGGCTCCTCACATTCCTAAACCCGATGTCCAAAGTAGGAAACACAAACAGAGACAACCAGGAATCTCACTGCAGAAATCCCCCTCCCCATGCATTCAGGGGTTAGGCTTTCCCCAATTATCTCACTATATGACTATTTTAAATAACTTAGACCTTTGACTTAGTTATAGTCCATTAAGCATGGTGACAGATGAGGCACATCTGGGGATGACTTCATTATAAATTCAAGGACTAAGAAAGCATTCTGTCCACTCCAAGATTCTCTAAGTTTTCTATGATGGTTTACCAGTCACTATTTGTTGTTTCATCCTTTTGACTGAAAATGTTAATCACTACTACAGTACAAATAACTTTAGGCAAATTATCACCAGAGAAAGAAGGAGAGTACCCCAAGTCCGCAGTACAGAATGATACTGACCTGTTGGCACCAACTGAATTGATTTATTTTTTATTTTTAGCATATGACTTGGAGCAAAATTACACATAGAATATACTGTATACTGCAGAAACCCTAGGAACACTCCGTTGCTTTTGTCTTCTTCTCCCTCCTCTTCTCCCTCCTCCTCCTCCTCCTCCTCCTCCTTTTTTTCTTTCTTGTGCTAGCACTGGGGTTTAAACTCAAGGCCTGGAGTTTTTGGTTAGCTTTTTTGCTCGAAGATGGCACTCTATCAGTTGAGCCACAGTTCCATTTCCAGATTTTGCTGGTTAATTAGAGATTTGTCCCTCAGCTTTTGCTGTCCAGGCTGATTTCAAGCCACAATTCTCAGATCTCAGCCTCCTGTGTAGCTAAGAATAGAGTATGAGGTACTGACACCTAGCAGCGCTCTCTTCTTGAGGGCATTGTTGATATGGTTCCTCTTCCTTGTCCATCATGAAATATTCGCATACAGCACTTCACAGCAGAAAACAGGTTAATGAGTTAATGCTATGATTTGGGTATTTGTTGTCTCCCAGGAGCCATGTAATGAAGGATGGGTCTAAGGCTAATAGCACTATTTGGATATGCTATTCTTCCTGGGAGGAAATTAGGCTATTGAGAAGTGTACCTTTGAAAGGGATATTTGGACCCTGATCCTGAGTTGCTTCCTGTCAAAGGACAGAAAGATGAGTAACACAGCAAGAGAAAAGATTAACAAATTCATTTGATCATAGTTTGATGTGCCACAGGAACTTTCTGACTGAATTCCCAAAGCCCCAAAATAAACTACCCATTTTTATGCTTAGGTTCAATGAAGCATATAGAGAGGCAGGTAAAGATCTGATTGTACAAAAGCTTATGAGATAATTGAACTAGACTGACGGGGAATTTAGCAGGGCCTGTCTAGAGTCTTGTTACAGCAAGGGTAGAACAGATGCATTACTAACCACACAGATCAGAGAATCTGGACAGCTTCTACACAAAGGCAGGGGAAATGTAGAACAATATTTTTAGGTTCTGCCATTGTCTTTGGAGAGATGCGTTCTGGTTTTGATGGATGAAAGGAACGGATTGCTTTGGAGGAAAGTAAGAGCTTGAAGAAGAGAAAGTCAAGGGAAAATTTGCTTCTGAGGGTATTCAGAGGCCTCCCCATGGGAGTATTGCTTCAGAGCCCCAACAGTATGATAGCTTAAGATCACGCCAAGGCTCCAGCCAGTATTGAGTTTGTTTCCTGAGAGGGTCACTTGGTTCATTCTTACTCCACGTGAGTTCAGCCTAAGCCATGTTCAAAAGTAGCATGCCTGGATTCTGTCACGCCAACAAATGGTAGTGTTATTTTTTTTTCAGACTGAAATTTCCCAGAACTATCGTGGATGAATTTACACGATCGGACATTTCTACAGCTGTCCTTGCCTGTTTATTGTTCTGGAAAGTGCGGAAGGAATGTTTATTCGGAGCTTTCAGTATGAGCAAATGGAGTGGTTAGGCAACGGGAGGCACTCACATGGAAGGAAGCTGACTTGTCCTCCTCATTTCTAGGGGCCCCCTTGGTGGGAAGCACATTGCATCACTATTCACCCTCCCGTACCCTAATTCACAGTGGCGCTGCATCTTCATAGTCCAAAAAAAGTACAGCCGTCCTAGCTCCTTTCTCTTCTCTGCTTGCAAAAGTTGATGGGTTTCATGCTACTCTTTCTTGTTCCCCCTGGATTTCCGGCCCCACACTATTTTACCTCCCACCTTCCAGCTTGGCCTTCCTTCTCTGGCTTCATGGGTGAACTCATCATACTGTGTCACAGAATCTCATTCACATCCACTCAGAAGGTAAGTGTAGGAGTACAAATGGGATCCTTACTTTCACTTATCATCAGGGTCATGGCTAGCATTCCCACAACAACAACAACAAACAAACAAAAACCACACAGTTTAACAAGAGAATAATTTAATCAAAGTCTTACATGACATAAGAGTCTTCAGAAATGAAGACCCAAAGCCCTAGGGAAAACAACTTTTTATGTTTAGCTTCCATAAGACTTGGGCAAAAGGGTCTCAAGTAATGGAAACAGACTGAGGGGAAAGCCAGCCAGACCTAGCAGCTCAGATTCTGCCTGGTCACTCTAGCAACTGTCCTTCCTCCCAGGTATGGGACAGAACTCTTCTGTAATGGAGGTCTTCCAGGAGAAGGAAGAAGAAAAACAGTGGTTTTCTGGGTTGTACTTGGGAGAGGGGAATGCTAATGTTAATAATCTAACTTGGAGAAGAGACTTAGAGGTTCTGAGATGGGAGTTCAAAAGGTCATAAGTGTTCAAAGTACTAAGCCTGCCAAAGCCATACGTTGAAGAAGAGAACTAACTGCTCCATGTAGGGGCCATGTGAATCAGTCTCTCCCACAGAGAGGACTTGGAAGAGGGCATCCTCAGCCGCAATCAAGTTAGAAGAGTAAATGGAAGGGGAGAACGATGGACCCCGCTGGCCTTCAGGATGGATGAGAAGCTGCAGCTCCACTTATCAGGCTTATGGAAGGCCCTTGCTACCAGGATGCACAATGACTCCCGCATCCAGTGACTGGACAAGGCAGCCCGTCATGTTTTCTCCAAAGCTCGGCTCTGGCAGACTCTCACAGAATCAGCTTTACAGAAAGATTAAGACTTCCCACTCAAGAGCCAGGAGCAATAGTGAGCATGACTTCCTCCACGATGACAGCAGTGGTTAATGGTATCTATAGTGACCTGGAAAGAAATAGGCTCAGATACAATGTCTGCAACATAGCACTCACAGCTAGCTCTGGAGTTGAGTGAAGTGTTCCCACCTGGTGTAGAACTGAGGTCCATTGGCCAGCTCAGTGATTGGAATGTGAGGAGATGCTCAAATAACAGTGATGAGCAAAGTGGTGAACAAAGGAATTTCACAGTCTCACAGGTCTGTCTGCATGCTCAGACATGGCAGGCTAGATTCTCAGGGAGAGCCAGGCCATCATGGGGATGTCCTTGATCCATGCTGGTGTATAAGGATTTACCGTTGGAGTTCATGGACATCCTAGTCTGTAAGTTCTGTGACCTTATGCCTGAAAAGTCTACTTTCTGTGAGTGACTCAAGATTATTTAATACAAATTAAGTACAATGCCAGGCACAGGTGGCTCACGCCTGTAATCCTAGCTACTCAGGAGGCTGAGATAGGAGGATGATGGTTCAAAGCTAGCCAGGCAGGAAAAGCTGTGAAACTCTTGTCTCCAATAAACCACCAGAAAACCAGAAGTGGCACTGTGGCTCAAGTGGTAGAGCCTTCACCTTGAGCTGAAGAGCTGAGAGACAACGCCCAGGCCCAGAGTTTAAGCCCCACAGCAGACAAAAAAAAATAAAATAAGCACAGAAGACTAAGCCCTTGTACAGACCAAAGGTCAAAATGGCATCACCCATGCTAAAAGCTCCAAATCACCCAGCTGAAAGGAATCTGCTGATCTGGCCTAATGAGATCAGGATTCAAAACTTAACCGTTTTTTTTTTTTAATTGTCATGACAACTAAATTTTCTCTTAATCCTTGCTTGGAAAAGTGACCTGAAGTGACCTAGTGTCATACTCATACTTTTACTAGTATTCTATCTCCTTGTTTCCTTCATGGAATGAAGTCTTGGTCCAATACTAATCCAAAATACAGCCAATTAAGATTTTTAAACTACATTTTTGTAACTGTGTCCTTTCACCTATGCATTTCCCAAGTTCAAAGGTGCTGATTCCAGACCTATGTGTCTATTCACTTTGGTCTCTGTGTTCTGGAAAATACAACCAAGAGAATCTGCCACTGTGATGTGAAAGTTGGGCATGTGCTATATTTGTGACTGGTTTTCTCTGCCACACTGGGTCCTGACCACAGCCCAGAATGCCAACCACAGCCTCCTCCAATGCTTTTCCTCCTACCAGCAGATGCTATGAAGATGGAGTGTGAACAGTCAGACAGAATCCCTCCACCCTTAGGCCATCTACTCACACTCACCCTCCCCCCCCACCCCCAGGCTATGCAGCAGAGTGCATGGAACAGGGAAGATGTCAAACTGGGCAGCAGCTGCTGGAGACTTGAATGTGTCATGCCAAATTGCAATGGAAATATTATCCTTGGGTAAGAGAAATTCATCACTATATAGGAACTCCCATTTGTGAGAGTGTCTCCCTCTTCACATAGGGAAAAAAGATACCACATTCCAAATCACTACGTGCTAAGTAGTGGAGAGGCACTCTGGGACTCAGAGAATAGTGCTACAAAATATGGGCCTCAGAAGCAGCCTCAAAAGGCAAACTTCCTCCACTTCTCCAGCTCCCTCTCTCCCCTCCAGGCAAGCAATAGAAACTAGTATCTCTCTTCCCTAAGGCAGGTCATAGAAACCAGAAAAACCTCTTTACCCCCAAACCAACCATGAAGTGTGAAATTACTGCTCTCATTTCCACACCCACACACCTAAATATCTCAGGGCTGCCATAAAGAAATTCTGTGATGTACCTTCCCTAGTAAGAGACTATTAAGACCCCTGTTCCAGAAAGATCCTAAACCATATGCAGGGAAAAAGGAATGCCCCAGGGAAGGACCAGGAAGAATCTGGACAGACAGGCCTGGCTGGATTTCCCCCACAGTCAGCTCTAGGTCAATCTCATCTTCTCAACTCTCTCTCTCTCTCCTCTCTTTTTCACTCTCTCTCTTTCACTCTCTCTCTTTCTCTCTCTACTTTCTTTCTTCCTTTCATCATTTCTTCCTTAATCATTTCTTTCTTTCTTTCCTCCCTCCCTTCCTCCTTTCCTTTCCTTTCCTTTCCTTTCCTTTCCTTTCCTTTCCTTTCCTTTCCTTTCCTTTCCTTTCCTTTCCTTTCCCTTCCCTTCCCTTTTCTTTTGTTTCTTTTCTTTTTGTTTCTTTTCTTTTCTTTGTAGTCTTAATACTGAGGCTTGAACTCAAAGCCTGGGCACTGTCCTTAGCTTCTTATTCAAGACTGGCACTCTACCACTTAAGCCACACCTTTACTTACAGCTTTTTGGTGGTTAATTGGAGATAAGTTTGTCTCAGACTTTGAACTGCAAATCCTCAGATCTTAGCCCAGTGGTCAATCTCATTTCTAAAAAACTATCAGTGTGGTAGAATCTACATACAAAAACAATTTCCCCTAAGCCATTGAGTCTTCATTTCTGAAGGATTTGATGCCAAGTAAACTCTGATGTAGTGTACTTTTCTTGTGTTAGTCTCTTTTGTTATAGAGGTGTCCATCATGAACCCTGGATGAGGGAAAGTATCTAAAGTGCCTCTCCCTTAACACCCAAACACACCTTTATTTTCCATGCTTTTTCTGAGCCTCATCCCATGCACGTATTTCCCTTGTATCCTTTGTTCTTTGTTTCAGGAAACAATGGCCTTAAAACACCAAATGTCAACTCTTTCTTTGGGACCTTCTCTAGAGATCTGCTTACCTCTCTGACATTTCTTATATATAAGAGGACTCAACATTATTAAACTTTTGCTTGTTATACTCTTATGAATTAATTATACTCTTATTAATCATTGGCTCCAGAGGATCCCAGTTAAGAACTAAACACGGGTAGACAGAACATTATTTTTTTCTCCCCCATACTTGAGCCACTGTATCCTTTCAGAGAAGTCCCTCATTCAATATACCTCAGTGAGGCTGAGGCTGAGGCTCAGTATGTGAGCCTAGGCCCACCTTCCCCCAAGAGAAGCCAGCCTTTGCTCAGAGCCCCTCAGTTCCCATCTCTGCCTTCCTTCAGAAAACTCCACCCCAGGCCCAGAATTACCTCAGGTCAGAAATTCCTTCTTCTAAGGGATATTGATGAAAAAGGATTGACCCTTTTCCTGTCCACACTGGCCAATATTTGTCAAAACAAAAGGTAAATGAAATAAGAGAAAAGAATATAGATGTATTTGATCAGTTTGACATGATATGGGAGTATATATACATATTTATATATTTATATGCGTATATAGATATGTATACATAACATTTATTTACTTATATAAATGTATATCCTCATATATATGGATATATTGTATATTCATGTATATATACATACATATGTATATACATATATATATATATACATATATATAACTATATACATGTCTTTGATCAGTTTGGCATGATATGAAAACTCAAAGCCCAGGGTAAATTATCTGTATGCTTAGGTCTGTGGAGCAAAGAAAGCCATATAAAAATGGGATGGGACAAAAGAATCTATGCTCTTAGAAGTAGAGGAGGAAATCCCAGCTAGGCCTGGCTGTCAGGTTCTTCTTGGTCTCTCTGCACAGCACTCCTCTTCTACTGAACTGGGAGTTTTATGATCTATCAGGCAAGGAAAGTCAGAAGATTCATTAGTTTTTATCTTCGAGTGGCTGTACAAAGGAGTTACGTTTAACATGTCCATATATGTGTACAATGCATCTTGGTCAGTTACCCTTTCCATCACCCTCCCCTCCCCTACCAGTCACATTGTTACCCCCTTTTTCACAAGCATACACTGAATAACATTACTGCATTTGTTCCTCATTCCCTTTTCTATTCATTCACCTTACCTCTTACTACCCCTCCTATTCGAAACATAGCTTCCTGATACTTTTTGTTAAACTGTTCGTTGTGCAAAGATGTTACATCATGGAGTTTTACTCATATATACACAAGTATATGCTTGATCATGTGTGTATGCACATAATCCACTGTGTGTTTACATGAAATGCTAAGCTTTGGGTCTAAGATTCACATATGAGAGAAAACAAGCACCCTTTGTCCTTCTGGGCCTGGCTTACTTCACTGAGTATGATTTTTTTTTTCCAGATCCATCCATTTCCCCACAAATGACATAATTTTTTCTTCTGGTAGGTGAATAAAATTCCATTACATATATGTATGTATATATATGTATATGTATATATATTCATCAGTTATGGAATAGGCTGTTTATATGACTTGGCTATTGTGAATAGTGCAGCAATAAACATGAGTGTGCTGGTGCCTTTATTGAATCTGGTCTTGCAAGCCTTCAGATAAATGCCCCAAAATAGTACTGGTAGATCTATTTTTAGTTTTTTGAAGAATCTTCATACTGATTTCCATAGTGGTTATGTACTCATTATCTTGCCCATGTAATTGTAACCCCTCTGTACAGTATTTTCACAATAAAAAAAATCCCTTCTTTCCCTCATCATAGAGGATTTCCCTATGGACAACTTTTACACAGAAAGGCAGGAGAAATTATAATATTATTTTTCAGGTTTTATGTCTGGACTTAGAGAAAGGGGGTTCTGGTTTTGATTACCATCCATGGGTATGAGAAATCCTAGTTTCAGGGCTTGTCTATGGAGTGGATGAGGAGTGAGAGGCAGAAGGGCAGGAAGAGGTCAGAGACCTTGTTTCTGAGGCCCTTACTTTTAGGCCTTGCTTTCTGAGCTCTGACTGCCCCATGAAGGAAGACTGGAAGTCAGAGGTAACATTATAGAGAATTAAAACAGGACTAAATGGGCTTTGACACCTCATAATCAAAAGAACCCTCCCAAGAGTTGAGGTCTTCAGACACTGCCTCAGAGCTGGGAATGTCACAAGGCCAACTCCATAACAGCCATCCAACACAAAAGCTCCCTCATTTGATGCCTTCCACCATGTTTTCATCACAGGGAGGTAGCTCCAGGCCAGCGCCTGTGTGAAGAAGAAAGACAGACACAGGCACAGAAAGGGCCTAGGACTCTTCACACTAGAAATCCCAAGAGCCAGATTGGGGAAGGGAAGCCTCTCCTTAGGTTCAGGTAGCAGGGTACATGAGTGCACACTTTCATAATGACTTCCTTGAAGTCATTATAAAAGTTAAGTCAAAATCACAAATCATCATCATAACACATCCTTTTATCAAAAGTGACTAAGTACTTTGCTATGTCCTGATCAGAGTATAAATTGGGGTGTGCTAGGTCAGATACAAATGACATGAAGTGACAGAAATAGTGATGGCTATGATTGAAAATATTACAAGAAGTTAGGGGTTTTTTTTTCCTATTCTTTCCCTTTCTTTCTCTTGGTACTTCCTTCCTCCTCCCCTTCTTCTTCTCCCTTCCTCTCTCCCTCCTTTCCTTTCTTTCTATTTATCCGTTGCCTTGACAGGGGCCCTGGAGGTTTCTATTGGTACAGCTACATCATATCCCTATCGTTAATACTTGCATGATAAAAAAGCTGTTGGCCCCACATAAATTTTTCCCCAGACTGAGGAGACCCAAAACAATTCTGTAATCCTAAAATAAATAAATTTAGGTTAATGCAGAAATACAGGAAATTGTCTTCTGATCCTCAAGAACTTACACTGAGGTTCAAAGTCAGAACCTCTATATTAGGCAAGTATTGTACCCCTAGGGCAATGCCTCCAGCTCCAAAACGTAGATTTTCAATAAAGATAGTTTTCTTAGAAATGTAATACAAGACTCTTGTAAGCAATTTGGAGATTGCGTATAAGCCAAAAAAGGAAAATCATGTTCCACTATCCATCATCAGCACCTTTTCATACTTGGCGTTTATCCTCTCAGAGCACAGGAAGTCCTACGCATAGTAACTACGTGTGATACACTGTCCCATAGGGTGAGCTGTGTTTTATGACAGATGCTGTCATACACATTGTTTCTATGACTATTCTTTTGTAGTATTTCTAAAGGTTGCAGAGTGTGTCCTCTTAGGAAATTCTATGCCTCATTGTTGGTGCTCAGGACTTACAGATACAAAATACCCTTCTCTGGCCTCTTTTGAGCTGGCTCTGAGGAACTTGTAGGTACCAGAAAGCTCTGACAAGCTATCCTTTTGTAAATGTATATTTATAAAGGAATTCTACATAGACAAGATCCAGTTCACATCCCCAAAAGCCTAGTTCCAGGACCCTCAGAAATGGCAGAATCTGCAGATACTCAGCTCCCTTCTGTAGGATGGTGTGGTATTGCTCAGAACCAACATGCAACCTCCTGTACACTTTAAACTCTCTCTGCATGACTTGTCACGCTTAATAAAGAGTAAATCTTAGGAAAACATTGCCATGCTGTATGATTTAAGGATCATGACAAGAAATGTGTTACAGGACTTTTGCAGAGATGTAATTTTTACTAATACTTTCAGTCTACCATTGTGTGAATTCAAGATGTATAACCTTCAGATAGAGAAGACTGTTCCACGGCATGCACCTACCTTTCTTCCTTCCTCTCTCCCCCCTTTCCTCCCTCCTTCTCTCCCTCTCTTCCTTCCTTAGTTCCTCTCTCCCTCTCTTTATTCCTTCCTTCCTTATTCCCATCCTTTCTCTTTATTTTGTGTCTATGTGTATGTGTGCTTGTGCACATGTGTGCATGTGCATGCATGTGCACACACACAGACACACACCAGTACTGAGCTTGAACTCAGGACTTTATACTCTTGCTTGGCTTTTTTATTCAAGGCTTCACCTTTACCACTTGAGCCACACCTCCATTGCTGACTTTTTGCTGGTTAATTGAAGATAGAAATCTCCAGGAGCCAGGATCTGGTGGCCCCTCCTGTAATCCTAAGGCTGAAATCTGAGGATTACAATTCAAAGTTAGCCCAGGCAAGAAAATTAGTCAGACTCTTGTCTCCAGTTAACTTAAAAAAAAATCAGCTGCAAGTGGAGCTGTGGCTCAAGTGGTAGAGCTCTAGCCTTGAGCACAAAAGCCCAGGGACAGCACCCAGGCCCTTCATTCAAGCCCTTAGAATTGGCACCAAAAAAAAAAAATCTTGGATAGTTTTCTTGTTGGGCTGGCATTGAACTCAGATCCTCAGATCTCAATCTTCTGAGTAGCTAAGATTACAGGTGTGAGACACTCATGGTCCTCTTCCGGCTCAGAGGAACTTTTCTTTACCTGGGAGACAGATTCATGATAAGACAACCTTTATCCACCATCCTTTGCGGCCCCCCTCCCCTTACTTTCACCACCACCCCAGAGGGCCCTCTCCCTTCCTTTCTATAGCTCAGGAAGCTCAGGATGAGACCCCATCATCCGGTCCTCTTCCAGCTTCTCTACCCTAGCACATAAGCGTGATTCTCCTTCTATTATCTGTCTAATGTCGATTCAACTTGTATCCCATCCAAACAAAACCCAGAGGGAAAGAAGGAAAACATTTTCCACTCCCATACATTATTGGATCAGTCAGCTCTTCCTCAGCATTTAGGTTACTTCCGACTTCCCCTAATTACAAAAGAAGAGCTGCAAGAATTGTCCTTGGAGCTGTCTCTGCCCACATCCATTATTTTCCTTGGGATGGATTCCCAGATCTGGATAGCTGTGGCAAAACAGACAGCCCTGGGGAGGGGCTGGAGTGAGATACTTTTTCAGCACTTCCATAAGTAGAAAATCCAGGGAGGGATCAGGAGCCCTGTCTGCTCTTCCTTCTTCCAGCATATGGCTTGAAAAAGGCCCCCGTGAGGTTTGTTTTCAATCCATAAAGAAACTTATGTGTGGCTAGTGGAATTCTACCATCATGTGTAAAGGGGGAGAGCAAGGGGGGACTGGAAATGTGTTCCACTCTACGGTGGTGGCACATGAGCCTGGCAGTGACTGAGCCCCTGGATCTTTCAGAGCTCTCTAGAATCCTCAACCAAGCATAAAGCCTTGCCCTCTCAAGCCAGGGAGAAAAAGAAAAGTCAGCAAGTATTTTCCAAGAAGCAGTGCTAGAGATCCATAAAGCCAAGATCTTGCTTTCCTAGCCCACGGAGGTGTGAAGAGGCACAGGAAAGTCACTGCCAGCGTCCACATCTCAGAAGCACGCAGCCATGGCCAGGCTCCATTCTCACAGACTTTGCCCTCCTTTGGCAAGGTGACATTCCTTGTTGGCCTTGGTGGCTTTCCCCCTTCTGCGGCTCTTTGGAATGATAGAACATGTGTGAGACCTGGGATGTCCTTGAGGCTGGTCAAATGGGGGCAGAGCAGCCCCTTCCCATCTGGAACCTGAAGCTCCTTGCATGGAAGACCTTAAAAGGCATGCAGGAGCGAGGGCTGGGTTCTTATCTCCTGGACCCCCACCAGTGTTCTGGGCACACCTTATTTATAGTGCTGCTGACAGGCACCCGTGGGATTGAGGCCATCCAACAAGGCAGGCTGCCTGCATGGCCAAGACCGCTATCCTCACTAGCCCGGCTGCAGGACAGGGGCAAAACTCTGACACCACAGGTATGAGCCATAGTTTTCTGTCCCTTTTCTCTCCACTGCCATCCTTCCCAGCCTGTGTCTGCAGCCAGGCATAGAAGCCAGCTGGGTTGGCTTCCTGCTCAGTGTAGAAGCAGTGCCCTGACCCTGGGAGGGAGTTCTCAGGCACTGGGGACCTTTAGACTCCAGCAGAGACCGGACACTGGTAGCTGTCTCTCCCTTCCCCAGAAGCAAAGCCCACAGAGGTACCCAGCACTGTGCTGGTGTCTGCTGTGGAGCAGAGAATGGGAAAGATCCTTGTTCATCTTGCCCTCTTTGGTGGATATCAGTTGGGAACAATGGAAAACTGTTTTTTAAAGGAGCAGCAAAAGAAGAAAAAAAATCATAAGATGAACACTGGTAGAGAGAGAAACCACAGCACATTTGAGCTTTTTCTCTCCGACAGTATTTCCGGATGACCTGGGGTAAGAAGGCAAGCTACCAATGGGTCTGATTTCACTGAGAAAGTATGTTTAGATAAGATGACTTATTAGGGCCAATGAACCAAGAGTCCAGAGAGCAGTTTCATGTTTTCAAAAGGAAATGCTTAAGTATTCTGTTAATTTCTAGAGGTGAGCATGGGCTAAGATGTAGAATATTGAGTAATGCTCTGGCCCAATGTATAATATTCTTAAAAACAGACAAGATGACACAGATGATAACAGATATATAGATATAGATATAGATACATCTATGGCCTTTAGTCAGACCCTGTGCAATGCACTTTATCAGAGTATTTAAAAAACTTGGTCAGCTGGGGGATTAGTTCAAATGGTAGAGTGCTTGTATGCTTAGCATAGGAGAGGTCATGGGATCAATGCTCACATCCTCCACTTTGGTTATTGGAGGTATGGCACTGAGTTCAAGACCCTGTAAACTAATAAATAAAAATTGTCAATTGGTTTGGTTTCTGAAAAGTAATTTTGAAGTGCAAAGAGAAAAGTGCCTGTTGCAGGCTAATCTTATTTTAGCTGGTATGTATGTATGCCTGTTTATTGTTTTTCTTCGTTGCTTCTTCTTTATTTCATTGATAGACTTTTCACTTACCTTTTTCATTATCTTTAAATAATTGTACAAAGGGGGTTCAATTCAACAGATCAGTTTATAAGCATAATACATCTTGATCAATGTCACCCCTTTCTGGGAGAATACAGCCCTTGCATTCAGGGAGCATATGTGAAAGTGGAAGCATGCAGTAGCTTGAGAATGTATGTGTGGTTGGGAAAGATGGGGGAGAATGATAAAAGGAGGTACCTTGATAGGCTTTGACAACAAATTGCATCCAAATAAAGCTATGTGGTGGTCTGTTCTTCTTTGCAATTTTTGATTGAATAACAATAATTTAATTCAACAATCAACTCAAGTGAGTACGTTTTTAGAGATGCATTCTAACACTAAAATACTAAGAAAAAACATAGTAGTGACTAAAATTAAACCCAGGGCTTTGTGCAGGCCAATCACTGAATCCTGGGTCCAGCCTTAAGAAAATGCTGTAAAGTAGAACTTGCATGTACAGCTATATATTTTTTCCACACAGGATTTCTTGACTATTTACTAAACATTTTGCATGTTTTTAGCACATTTTGTGATTGTAATTTCTTTTTGTTTGTTTGTTGTTGGCAATACTGGAGTTTTGAACTCGGGGCCTTATATTTACTAGGCAGTTGCTCTATAACTTGAGTCATGCCTCAACTCTTTTAGTGTTAGTTTATTTTTCAGATAAGGTCTCATTTTTTTTTTTGCTTGCATCAGCCTTGGCCCATCTCCCTAAGCTTCCCATGTAGCTGGAATCTCAGGAGCTCCCCACTACCCCTGGCTTGTTTGTCAAGATGAAATCTTGCTACCTTTTTGTCTAAGCTGGTCTCAAGTTTTGATCTTCCCAGTCTCATCTCCCAAGTAGTTATAGCTGGGATTACAAAGGTTTACTACCATACTTAGATGTCCGGTCTCACTTTCTTCAAGGACTGTGTAAGATGCCTGGCAATAGACTTAAGTAGTAAAAGAGCTGTTCTAAAGCATATGACATGGAAGAGAGGGTGATGAAGATGGGACTTGAGAGTGAAAGTAAGAAGCATTTAGGATACTATGCAGTGGGGGAGGGAGTGCTGCTGGAATGGAGGAAGTGCCAAAGGCTAGGAGTATTACAGGTAGGTGGAATATGAACAATATAGAGGTAGACACAAATATGATTCATCCTAAGGTCTAGAAAATCCACTGAGTTTGGAGTGGGGAGGGGATAATGACTTGAGGACAAGGGCTGCCTCACTATTTTTGTTTTTTTTTCTGAGATATTTCTGAAATAAATAGGAAATAAAAAGCACCTTGGTTCCCCAAAGGAAAAGGAAAAAGACAAAAGGAAAGAAAGGGTGGGGCAGGGGAGAGGAGAGAGGAAAAGGGAGAGAAAGAGAGCACTATATTAAGCAATCTGAGTTGAGATGAACTCAAATACCAAAGTTACACAAAGCTCAGGGTCAGAGAGAATAGTAATAGGTCCTGCAGTGCTCCTGGCATGGCTAGCACTGTTGTGAGTATTGTGCATACACACCCGTGCACACACACATGCTTGCATACACACATTTGCCCTGTGGCACACTCAGCAGCTAAGTAGCTCTGTGAGGAGCTCTGTCACTTGTATAGTTCAGGGCACAGAAGCTGAGAGAGGAGCTCAGCTGAGCCTGATGTGCAGTTCAGTATGACATTAACAGAAGCCCAATGAGAAACTGTTGGAAAGATAGGTGAACCTTGCCTCAAAAGTGAATTGAAACTTTCAATCAGCCTTCCTTTTCCTTCGAAATCCTCCCTTCACACCAGCATTTTCCCATGGCATTCATCTTCTTAGATTTTCTGTGGCTCATACAGTGACTCCCACAGTTGCCTAGCGGTATTCTCAGAATTAAACTGTGACATTTAGACTTTGTTCTAGAAGTGTCTAGAGTCCAAAGCAGAACTGGATGTTTGCCCTGTTAACTGGTGCTTTTCCTTTAGCGATGCTGGCTGGTCACTCCCTGCTCTTCTGTGCACACTACAGGGACATCATGCTCCTAGCAATGCTTTTAAATGGAATTTTTATGGGCAATAAATACTAATATTTGGTGATAATGTGTCCTTAAGAAGGAGTTTCTCTGACTTGGAAGTCTCATATTCCATAGTGAGGATGGGGAGAAAGGAGCCGATGAAATGCTAAATAAATTCAAACTCTGGATGTGTCTTTTTTGAGTCATCAATCAGTCTTAGCCATAATATCTCCAATAATTTTAAGAGAAAATATTTTTTCTCTCCAGTATAATTTAGGAAATGAAAAATCAGGTGAGAGAGAAGACAGACAGTCAGGCCCCATTTGAGTTGCTCTGAATTGGGGCCCCCTGTCCCAATGTGGTGCTCTTTCATCTCAAAGACACTAGAGCCACAAGTGGCAACCCATGAGAAACTATCCAGTGTGCAACATACCCAAAGCTAAGATATTTGGAATGCATGTGAGAGAACTCCTCTAAGTTCTGCTTTCTCTAGTCTTGCAGACTGAAAATACAAAAATCTTACAAGCAGGTGCAAATTTGTAGGCATTCAACTTTAAACCAGCATAGACAAACATCCAATCAACTCATTATCTAAGTAAGAAGGAAAAATAAGTATTCACCATCCCAGTGTATTCAGTGGTAGGCAACAGGGAAGGGGGGTGGCAGGTGGGTAAGGGGCTAGTTGTATATAAAAACAGGAGTTCAGCAAGCCACGTGTTTGGGAATGCACAGTGCCATATTCAGCCTGGCCTCAGTAATGAGATGTAGAGACAGAAGAAATTATATGGTTTGGGCTACCATTTTTGGAGTCACAGCAGCAAATCCTCCAGGTTAGGTATTGATCAGCTCTGATAGGATCCTGATTCCCTGCCCTCCCTGCAGTTCCTACTTTTGCATGGCAGCACTTCAGTCTTTTCTGAGGAGTGCCAACAAGCTGCCAACCTAGGGTACAACTAGCCAGGCAGTTCCAGAGGCCAATAAGAGTGTGCGCTCTCTCTCTCTCTCTCTCTCCCTCCCTCCCTCCTTCCCTCTCTCTCTCTCTCTCTCCCTTCCTCCCTCCCTCCCCCCCAATCCTGGGGCTTGAACTCAGGGCCTGGGGGGGCTGTCCTTGGACCTCTTTGTGCTCAAGGCTAGCGCTCTATCACTTGAGCCACAGTGCTACTTCCAGCTTTTATTGGAGACCAGACTCGCTTCAAACTGAGATCCTCAGGTCATTTTAAGCACAAGCAAGCCTCTTTGTAAAAGTATTATTATAGTTGTAGTTTACATCAAAACACTTCTCCCCTGTAAAAACTCTCTAATGCCTTCCAAAATCAACATAAAATTCACTGTAACCATAGTGCATGCACACCTAGGTGAGCTAGCCCTCAGCAGTCTGACCTGTCTCCTCTCTATCTCCCCTTTCATTAGTGGGCCTCAGTTACAGTGCTCTTACCCTGTTGGGGAAGTGCAGCCTTGTGTCTGAGCCTTTTCACTTACTATATCTCTATAGATCACATGCCCCCTTTATTTACACCATAGCAGAGACCCTCCATTCACCTCCCAACTAAAATTACATTCTCATTTTCAGGATCTTTAACCCAATTGTTTTCTTACCTTGATTTACTCTTGTTCAAATCACTTACTATCTTCCACATACATACCCATGCCAATATTACATATTATCTACACATGTATGCATGTTGTATTTGTATAGTTGTCTGTTCATGTACACAAGGGATTGGCCTCAGAACTCCCTTAGAAATACAAAACTTCATGGATGCTCAAGTCCCTCACATAAAGTGACACTATATATGCATCGAACTTACACATATCCTCCACATTCATTATATGAATCATCTAGATGATTTATAATAGGTAATACTATGTAAAACATATGCAAATATACATAAATGGTATGTAGGTGATATGTGGATGGTGTATAGATATGTAGGTGACATGTAGAAGATAGGTAAATGATATGTAAATGGTGTCCCATCCTTACAACAATCAGGTACTATTATAATTCTTAGTTCTCAAGGGAGGAAGCAAACTGAAATCCAGAACAAGATTTAATTAAGGAGAAACATGATGGCCACATTTTTTCCCTCTCAACATGATGGCTCTCCCTTACTGCTGTTACAAATTAGCCATAAACTATAGTCTCATAAAGTAACAGGATCTATTATCTTACAGTGTCAAGGGTCAGAAGTCTTCAGTGGATCTCACTGGGCTAAAGTCAACGTTTTACAAGAGCTTCTGGAAATTCCGGGAGATAATATGTTTGCATGACTGTCCCAGTGTGTCTACAGCCTGCCTGCATTTTGAGCTCATGGCCTCTGCTTCCCTGTTCCAAATCTCTGTCCTTGCCTTTCCTGCCTCTGTGTTTCACACGGGAAGAGTCTTGTGAGTACAGCGGGCACCCTCCTAGAAAGTATCAGGTGATCCACCCACATCATCCTGATCCTTAATCATACCTGCGAAGCCCCATTTTTCCCTGAGAGGTGTCCCATTCCCAGTTTCTGGGATTTAGGAGGTCCACATTATTTTGTGGGTGGGGTGGACATCATTCTGTAACCAGTCACTGAAAGGCAGAGGAGTGATTTATTGACCTGGCAGTGTGCAGATTGCCTTTTGTGTTTAACACATCCTCTTCCTCCTTTGTTGTAATAAGAAGAGGATGGAAAGCTCTGGTTCCCAGACTCTGGTTTCCTTCTCTGACATTAAACAGCACACTTCATACCTTCTGCCCCCCGTTTTTCTTCAGTACAAGATGACAAAGGTTCCCAGCTAACTCTAGGAATTGTTTGATCTCATCAAGGGAAGTTTTAAAATAATCATCCTCATCACATCCCCAAACATGTTATTGACTTCTGAGAGACCACAGATATGCAATACCGCTGGCTTAGCCGTGCTGAGACAGGCCAGCTGCCTTTCACCAAGAGCCAGGTGCCATGCATAATCTAGAGCAGCAGCTGGGCACACCCAGTACCAGGGACCCCACAGCTAAAGAAGTAGCTGAAGAGGAGCTAGACAGGCAGAGGTGACCCAGCTCGTGTACACAGAGCTTGAGTGACTGGGGTCAGACTAGGAAAGACAGAAGTCCAAGGTCAGCCCAGCAGGATGGCAGAGAAGGCTGACTCATAAGGACAGAGAGAAGGGCAGGCAGAGTCATGTGTCAGCATGAGGGCCCTGTCTACAGTAGGTGATTTCCAGTCGTCCTCAGAGCTAGGCTGAGGTTATCTAGGAGAATCCCAACTTCCCAGGGGTAGGAAGAGTCAGTTGTATGACCTAGCAAAGGTTGTAATAGAACAGCGGTCTAATCCCCTGAGAGGAAGGCATGGAAAGATGGGAGCCTTATTTGGACATAAAAGAAATAAGTTGGACATAAAAGAAATAAGTTGGAATGAACACCAGGAGTTAGAGGAAGGCTGTCATTTATAGAAAATGTGATAACTTCATTGTGAAATTCAAACCTTCCCTCTGAAGACTGGATATCAGAATCGGCTGAAATAAACTGGCAATGGACAGGTTAATAGGAGAAATGCATAACAAATTTCTTTCACAGTAGCTTCACAAGATACACAAACCTTCAGACTGAAGATCCCAAAACCTAAGATCAACTACCCATTTTTATGCTTAAGTTACATAAAGAGGAATCACTATGTAGAAATGGAACTGAGATAATTAATGTGTGTGTGTGTGTGTGTGTGTGTGTGTGAGAGAGAGAGAGAGAGAGAGAGAGAGAGAGAGAGATTGATAGAAAGAAAGGAAGCTAGCCAGGCCTGTCTGCACAGATTAAATTCCTCTGGCCCCGCTTGCAAGCACTCCTTTCTCTTGAGTATGGGCCAAGAGAGTAATTGGAGGGTCATATGTTCTACTCTCAAAGAAGAGCAGAGAATTTCTCTAGGCCAGCTCTGAAACAAAACAGCAGTGGAAAATTAAAGTAGGAATTATAGGTTTTATGGCTGGCTTTGGGGCTAAAGGGTTTGAGTTTTTATGGCCTGCTTTAAGGAAGGAAATTTCACTTTCTGGGGCTTGCCTTAGGGAGAGAAAAAAAAAAGAGGGAAAAACTGTCAGGAGAAGAGCAGGGAATATTTTTGCTTCTGGACTAACTTCTGAGATCTTTACTTTGGGGTATCACATTCTGATCACCAACATTATCTCCATAAGCCCCAAGTTCCAAGTGTCAGTTGAACTCTGTGTAGACCTTACCTTTAGTAGTGAAGGTTAGGCGTTAAAATATCATTTATATTCAGGGACGGTCCCATGAATATAAATAATACCTTCTATCCACTGAGGGATAGTCAGGAACCTCCAGAGCTCTAAAAGAGCCTCAACCTTTAAGTAGTAGGGACTAGGAAGCCTTAGCAAGCTTCCAGACCACAGGAAGGTGTCAGGACCATGCGTTTCAGGGAAAGGAGTTCTTATTTGGCCCCAATTGCATTATTTTCTCTATTTCCTTACTGTGTGCATTGCAGTATAATAGAAATTAAAATTAAATATATGAATGGACTATGTTTGCAATGAAACATACTGCAGGCATTCTTTCCTCAATTATCCTTATAGAGGGTGATCATTCGTAAAATGTATGATTATAACTGAGGTACTTTATACTTCAAAATACAGCCATGTGCTGTATAATGATATTTAGGTCAAAACAATATCATGGCCAGGTGCTGGTAGTTCACACCCATAATCCTAGCTATTCAAGAGGCTGAATCTGAGGATTAATGTTCTGAAGCCAGCCCTGGTCAAAAAACAAAACAAAACAAAACAAAACTCCACTTGGAAACCCTTAGCTCCAATTAATCAGCAAAAATCCAGAAATGGAGGTGTGGCTCAAGTGGTAGAGTGCCAGACTTGAGCAAAAAGTCAAGTGAGACCATATGGTCCTGAGTTCAAGTCCCAGTACCAGCACCAAAAAATAAAAACAAAACCAATTATGCTGGTCCCATAAGGTTATAATGGATATGAATGATTCTTTTCATCTAGTACCTTTACTGTATCTTTTCAATGCTTGTATATACTTTGATTACTTGCTATAGTAACACATTTGTCTGCCATACTCAGTATAGCACCATGTTGCACAGGTCTGTACTGAGGAGAAAGGCTATACCATATGGGCTAGGTATATAGTAGGAGGTACCATGTAGTGTTGGGTAGTTACATGCTTTGATGTTCTTACAACAACAGTATCACCTAACGTGATTCTCAGAATATGTCCTCATTATTAATTGACAAATGATTGCATGTCAGGTCCACAAGTGCACGTGGACATGTCTTTATTGCTGCTGCTGAAGGCAGAGCAATCTTTGGCCCCAAGGTTTCATATCACAGGTACCAAGGCCCCAGAAGAGCTGTCATAGTTATAAATACAATCATCACAGAGGAGGAGATTATTCCCCGTCTGTACACTTGCCTGTAGCTGTTTTAAACCTTTTTATTCTTTTCATGTGGAAGATCAGAAATTCTAATGTCCTGTTTCTTACAAGGGAGCTCTATGATGACCCCTCACAGGGCTCTCCATTGGAAAGTCAGTGATCTCCTGTCCACAGGATGCTGACCTGGGAGAGGTGTGGGCCCCCCTACTGGCTGGCTTTTCTTTTGTGACATTGTCCTAAAGTCAGAGCTCTTTTGCTTCTCTATTGTGTTGTCTAGCAGGTCACGAAGACCCTTCTTGGACAGACTTTGACGTTTTTGGCCTTTCGTAGTTTCCTAGTGTTCTATGAGTTACAAAAGCAGCTTATCAGCTAGAGACTAGTGTGTACTTAACAAAATTAGAGGAGAATAAAAAGAAGTGGAAAATGAGAAACAGCACATCTCATATAAGGACAGTAATTCTTTCATTACAGTAGATTATTCTAGTCTACATGTGGGAGGTGTGAAGTGGGTGTGAGGCAAAATTGCACTTCTGGGGCAGGTTGCTGTCAGACAGCTGGCAGTATCCTGTGGTAACTGCCTCCAGGCTTCCCTTCCCCCTGACTGAGCCCTTATGATGCATGGTAACTCCTTTGCTCCTCTCTTGGGCACCCTCCCTTTGCACATGGCTGATTTCAGTTCTTTAGGTGAGAGTTGATGGAATGGCTTCTTCAATGATCACTTCTATGTGTCTTTATCAATAGAGGAAAAGAAAACCAAAAGCAAACATAACAAAGCAACCACAAAACTTCATGTGTCACCAAGAGGTAAGAAGGCTGTGGGGGCAAAGATCTATGAAAAACCCAAAAGCACATATGTTAATTATTAGAAGCTCCAGCTTCTGTAGCATACACAGAGAGGCATAATTTCTGCCTTTATGTGGACGTGCCAACAGATTGTGTGTGTGTGTGCACTCTAACCAACTTTCTTCTATTCCACAAAACAAGTAAAATAGTACAAGCCCTGCTTGGGCATTGTCTCAGGGTGCCATTGTTCTTTTCCTGTCGTTGGATAGAAGGCAGTCACAGGAAGGGGGGCTCCCAAATCAAAGCCTCCTTTCCTGACTGCTGGTTAGGGAAAGGGAAGAAGAAATCCGGGGGCTGAGTAGAAGGGGCCAGCCCTTGGCAGGATGTCTGGAAGGAGAGATAGAGCCAACTGCAAAATACCTGAGTATACATGCTGTTTCTGTTACTTACCATGTGTTTCTCATTACCGAGTTGGGTTACTTTCAGCTTGAAAATGGAGCTTGATTAAGGTAACTTGGATGCAAATGTTTTTAGACATAAAAAAATGGATACTGGTGAGGGTGGGGTTAAGGATGACAGTAAGGGGCTTTTCAGAAAGCTGGGAGATTCTTCTCTTCTGGGAATACCATTTTTCCAAGAACCCAGAGGACTTTGAATAATGCAAGTGGCAGAACATTGCATCCAGTAGGGAAAACAGCTCAGCATGGTGACCAATGTGGCCTTTTACTACTTACTCTTTGAACCAGAGAGCAAGACACAAAGAAAAACAAACGAGGTAGCTTGCTCAATTACTGTGGCCAGGCATTGGTGGCTCATGTCTGTAATTCTATCTACCCAGGAGCCTATGGTTAGAGCTAGACTGAGCAGGAAAGTCTGTGAGACTCTTATCTCCAATTCACCAGCAATAAGCCAAAAATAGATGTATGGCTCAAGTGGTAGAGCACCAGCCCTGAGCAGAAAAATCTAAAGGGCAGTGCCTAGGCTCTTAATTTAAGCCCTAGTACACACACACACACACACACACACACACACACACACACACACACACACACACACCTACCTTGTATTGTCCATTTATTAGCAAAAAAAGGCTGAAATGCTGTTAGGAGCAAAAAAAGACTGTTCCAATTTTGTGGGATGGTTGGGTGAGTGTGCAAATAATTGTGCTTGAATTCAGGACATGGGAACTGTTTCTTATCCTCTTTGCTCAAGCTGGTACTTTACCAGTTGAGTCATAACTCCATATCTGGCTCTTTGCTGGTTAATTGGAGATAAAAGTCTCACAAATTTTTCTGCCTAGGCTAGCTTGGAGCAGTGATCCTCAGATAACCTCTTGAATAGCTACGATTACTGGTGTGAGCCCCTGATACCTGATACCTCCCCTGCCCCAATCTAATCTTGATATTACCAGAATTTTCATGGAGATATTGAGTACATTTCTCCTCTCACTAAAGATAATCATGCTTGTTAATGTTCATTGTTAGAGCTATGGAAAAGGTTTCTAAAATCTCCAAGTAGCTTCCCAACAACACAAAGGTAACAAGCAATGGTTCAAAATGCTCTACCTAGGTGACCCTGTTGCTATTGGATGTTCCCAATATCGGAACATCCCCAAGGCCTCTGATCTCCAGTCACCAATAGCAGTCCCTTACCTCTATTGGGGGCAAACACAAGGGGAGAAAGGAGCATCCCTAGGCCCAGGCCATTGGAAGTTCCGCCTAATTCAGGCCCAGCACCACACAGTGCTCTCCATTTGTATTACCCAGCATTAGCCATTAGATTCTTCTGCCTGTTTCCTAGACACCTCAAGGTACAGGGAATAGCAAAAAAAAAAAAAAAAGGAGGGGGGAAGAAAATGTTCTGACAATTTGAATGTCAGTCTTTACTATGGTTTCCTAATTAACTGAGATACATGGTATCTATTGGTGAAAAAAATGAGCTGGGTACCAGTTGTGCATGCTTATAGTCTTAGCTACTCAGAGATGCTGAAATCTGAGGATTGTGGTTCAATGTGGTTCCTGCCTGCGCAGGAAAGTCTGTGAGGCTCTTATCTCCAATTAACCACCAAAAATCTGGATGAAAGTGGAGACGTGGCTCAAATGGTAAGTGGGAAAGCCAAGCAAAAGCATAAGGCCCTGAATTTAAGCCCCAGAAACTAGCACCAACAACAACAACAAAAAAATATGACAAGGGTAAACTGTCACTTTAAGGAAAATACCAAAAACTATTTTTTTTTTTTGTCGGTTGTGGGGCCTGAACTCTGGGCCTGGGCACTGTCCCTCAGCATTTCAGCTCAATGCTAGCGCTCTACCACTTAAGCCACAACACCACTTCTGTCTTTTTTTGCTTATGTGGTGCTGAGGAATCGAACCCAGGGCCTCAGGCATGCAAGGCAAGCACTCTACCACTGAGCCACCTTCCAGCCCCAAAAAGTATTTTTTTCAAAGATAGATACAATTTCAACTTTCAAGTTAAAAATTAGCATTTTGGAAAACTTCCATCTGCCACTGAGAACCTGGAAGTTTATATAAATATCTTCTGGTTAGAGGTATGTGGAGAAATTAACAATGTGATATGTTGAGTATTGTTTGATAAAGTGTGCTAACATGATGAACAATATTTTTTAGTATAGTGAGGTATTATGTAGGGAAAAGAATCCACTTAAAGATCAAATAAACCAAATGATTTTTTTGTTGTTGTTGGTCATGGGTCTTGAACTCTGGGCCTGCGCACTGTCCCCAAACTCTTCAGCTCAAGGCTAGAGTTCAACCATTTGAGCCACAGCACCTGGACATAAGAGTCTCTTGAATGTTCCTGTCCGGGCTGGCTTTGAACTACAATCCTCAGATTCAGCTTCCTGAGTAGCTAGGATTACATGTGTGAGCCACCAGCGCAGGCACCAAATGAGTTTTAATGTAACAGAATATGTAAAGTTCATTGATGTGGTTCCAGATTCCACATTACAGCTATTTGTCAAGTTTTGAAGTAGGATCAAACACATACACACACACACACACACACACACACACACAAAGAGAAAGAATAATATGATGATTGTCAGAGTAGTTCCAATTACATATCTGTGTAAAGAGATATTCAAATGTATACAACCAAGCCATCTGTGTAAAGAGATATTCAAATGTATACAACCAAGCCATTCTTCTCAGTGATTGTTTTGGAAAAAAATAGTGTTTTTGTTTTTTTTTATAAAAATAGTCTGTTTGGGGGTACTGGTGACACAAGTCTTAATCATAGCTACTCAGAAAGCTGAGATATGAGAATCTCAATTTGGGTCAAGGTCAGCCCAGGTAGAAAACTCAGTGAGACTCTTATCTCCAATAACTAGCAAAAAGCCAGAGGTAGAGGTATGGCTCAAGTACCAGAGCACCAGCCTTGAATGGGAAAGCTAAGGAATAGTACCCAGGTCCTGAGTTCAAGCCCTAGTATTGGCATGTATACACACGTGTGCGCACACACTCACACGCAGACACAACACACATACACAATGTCTGTGGTAGCATATAATGAGTTTGATATTGTTATTTTTTTTGGGGGGGGGTCCGGTCGTGGGGCCTGAACTCTGGGCCTGAGCGCTGTCCCTCAGCTCTTGCTCAAGGCTAGCGCTCTACCACTTGAGCCACAGTGCCACTTCTGGCTTTTTTCTTTTTGCTTATGTGGTGCTGAGGAATTGAACCCAGGGCCTCAGGCATGCAAGGCAAGTGCTCTACCACTGAGCCACCTTCCCAGCCCCTAATATTGTTATTTTTTAATAAATTGTTTTTTTGTTTCTCAGTTTTAATTTCTTTTGGGGAGTAGTTCTGGAACTTCAACTCAAGGCCTCATACTTCTTAGAGAGGTACTTTGCCACTTGAGCCACAGCCACAGCTCTTTTTGCTCTGATTATTTTTGAGGCAGAGTTTTTTGTTTTTGTTTTTTTGCTCAAACTGTCCTGGACCTGAATCCTCCTGATTTCAGCCTCCCAAATAGCTAGGATTACAGATGTGAGCTATCAGACCATGTTCAATTCAAAGTTTTAATACATCAATAGCAATAACCTGCATAAACAAAACGCTTTGGGATTCTTAATACTATTAAAGTACATTTAAGGATTCTGAGTAAAGAAGGAAAGAGAATAGGTGGTTTAATTAAATGAGGTTGATTGAATATGGTTCAACTCTCTTTCGTGTTACCCATCTGCCCCCATTATAGGAAACACAGAGGCAAAGATAAAGTTGTGGCATAACTACTTCAGATGCGTGCATGGTAGTAGACTGTGTCCTTATAGGGAGACTGGTGCTGTTCAGAGACCTTGCTGCCTAACTTGGATTAGGACAATGCAGTTTAGAGGTGCATGCATCTCTGTGCTTTTAAGGAAATTGCTTTGCTTACTTTTTTTTATTGGTTCTATCTGAGGAACAGCTTTTCATTAAGTTCATTTTTCCCCCAACACACTCTAATGTGATTTTCACAGACACGGTCTCTGTGCCTGCAAATTCTGTCACGGATTGTTCCACTGTCTAGTACAAAGCCATTTGCAATCTCTTGTGTTAAAATAATGACCAATCGTATCATTGAAAGACATGATGCTTTAAACTGCCTTTGCTGTGGATAAGGGATATCATTTTATTGTATTTTATTTTATTTATTAATAAATACACATGGTATAAAATTCAGAAGGTACAAAAGGAGAGATAATAGAAAGTAGCTCAAATTCCAGTTTCCCTTCTTCAGTCTTCCAGCTCTGTCTAGAAGCAGCTTCATTGCTAATTTCAAATGCCCCGCCTAGCCTTTCAGAGATGCTCTATACATGAACAGCCCTATGCTACTTAACACTAAGGACAGTTTTAAAGACAAATATATCATCACATTACACACTTTGGTCCTATGTGCTTCTGACACAGATGTACTGAGCAAACCTACTTGCTATCAGCTTTGAAACACCTGGACTGTGCATCTTATATGTGCATGCTCATACATATGTGTATGTTATATGTATATGTAAGTATGTGTACATGCTATAGTCTACTGCTCCTAGAGCCAAAAGGAACATGAAATTAAATCTAGTCAGATGCTATCAACTCATTCCTATAATCCTAGCTACTACTCAGGAGGCTGGGAAGGGATGATCAAGGTTCAAGGTCAGCTTAGAAAAAAAAAATCTAAAAGACTCCACCTTCATTTAACCAGCAAAAGGCTAGACTGGGGTCATGACTCATGTGGTAGAGCACCAACCTTAAATAAAAAGGTTAAAGAACATCAGCCAGGCCCTGAGTTCAAGCCCCAGAGCTGGCACAAAAATAAATTAAAATTAAATCAAGCACAAGAAGCAACACCCTCCTTAGAAATTGGAAGTGTATGAAGCTGTTTTTGGCATAAACAGTACATTGGGCTTTTTTAAGTTGTGATTATAAAGGTGATGTACAGAGGGATTACAGTTACATAAGTCAAGACAATTTCATCCCTTCCCTTGCACTCTCCTAGTCTTTCCCTCTTGTCCTGACCTACAGGTTGCAAAGTTCATTTTCTTTTTTCTTTTTTTTTTTTTGCCAGTCCTGGGGCTTGAACTCAGGGCCTGGGCGTTATCGCTGAGCTTCTTTTGCTCAAGGCTAACACTCTACCACTTGAACCACAGTGCCACTTCCGGCTTTTTCTGTTTATATGGTGCTGAAGAATCAAATCCAGGGCTTTATGCACGCTAGACAAACACTCTACCACTAAGCCACATTCCCAGCCCTATAGTTCATTTTCAAAATAGGATCTATGTAGTGAGTACCAACCAGTGCTACATTTGTTCATCCTTTGTCCCTCCATTCCTGTCCTTCCCCTGCCCTCCTGAAAACAGAGGAACAAACAAGACAAAAAGAAAAGAAAACAACAACAAAGAAAAAACCACTTGTTTCCATTTCCTGGAGTTTATTTAGATACATATTACTTTATATGATCAGATACATACAGTCATTGTGCCCCTGTGTTCCTTTTCTAGAGTCCTATGTCATTTATCATGTCCTGGGGTATTTTAGACCTTGCTTCCACATGAGAGAAAATACATGCCATTTGTCTCTCTGAGCTTGGCTTTCCTCTAAATCCATCCATTTCCCTGCAAATGACATCTTTCTGATAACTGTGTAAAATTCCATTGTGTATAGGTACCACTTTTTTTTAATCCACTCATCTAGTCTAGGGCATCTGGGCTATTTCTACAATGTTGCTATTGTGAATAGTTACAGCAATGAACATGGCTGTGCAAGTGTCTTTAAGATATCCTGGCTTGTGATGCTCCAGGTAGATGCCCAGGAATGCTATGGTTGGGTCGTAGGGAAGATCTATGTTTAGTTTTCTGAGGAACCTCCAAACTGCTGACCAGAGTGGTTATACTAGTTTACATTCCCACCAACAATCTCAGAGTTGTCTTGATTAGCATTTCTATGGCAAGGGATGGGACAGTATGCTGTTTTACAGTAACTTCTTTATGTAAGCAGGAGTATACTCTTCAATAATAATAATAATAAGTGCAGGATAGAAAACATGTATATCCCTGACATTGTTGTTTATTAACATTATAGACTGTTATGGTCTGTATACAACTGTAGGTGCTATACTGCCATACTGCTGGTAGATAGTATATTTATCAGCATCATCCCAGCACGAAAGGAACACATTGTATTACATTACAACAGCTGTATCAGTAAGCTGTGTTGCTCAGAAGGTTGAGATCTGAGGATTGTAGTTCAAAGCCCTATTGGGTAGGAAAGTCCATAAGACGTTGATCACCAATTAACCACCACAAAAAGCCATAAGTGGAACTGTAGCTCACATGGTAGACCACTATTCTCCAGTACAAAAGCTAAGAGACAGCCTCCAGGCCCTAAATATCTCCCTCCCTCTCTCTCTGTCTCTCTCTCTCTGCCTCTCTCTCTCTCTTACACACACACACACACACACACACACAGAATTTTCCAGCTCCTTTATTATCTTATTCTGTGTGCTAGTTCTGGGTTTGAATTCAGGGCCTGTACATTGTCCCTGAGCTTTTGTGCTCAAGGCTAGTAGCACTCTACCAGTTGAGCTACAGCTGCATTGCTGGCTTTTTGGTGGTTGATTGTAGATAAGAATCTCATGGCTTCAAACCACAGTCCTCAGATCTCAGCCTCTTTAGTAGCTAGGATTACAGGGGTTGGCTACTGGTGCCTGGCTTCCATCTTTATCTTATGGGACCCCCATTGACTATATACAGTTGGCCATAGTGTAATGTGTGACCATATAATGATACTTTTTTTTATTACAGATGGAAGTAATGATTTTTATTTACTCTTTTCACTTAACACTATCTTAGTGTTGTTACATACGGTCATATTGTTAAAACTGTGTAGGGCTCCACTGTATGGATCAATGATGAATTTGATTCTTCATCGCCCTATAGACATTTGTAGTTATTCTCATATTTTATTATCATAAAAATGTTTTAATCCCTGTATATGTTTGCATTTTGTACAACAAATGCACACAAGTAGAACTTTCTAGCTCAAAGAGTTTGTAAGCTGACACCCGTAGAGCTAGAGTTAGTTGTGTCAGAGAAAGTTGTAAAAGTCACAGGTTGCCAAGAGATTGTTAATAAGCTGCATTACAGTGAAATAGGTGGGGATATTCAGATCCAAAACTCCTTGGGACCTCTAGAGAATTGACTGCCTTGTATGCAAATAAGGAGTCTGGGGCCCTAGGCAGCTTTAGGATAAGGGAAGAAACATGAAAACAAACACTGGCTTAGAGGATAGAGCCAGAAACACTTGCAATCTTTGGAGTAGTACTTTCTCCTGAGGAGTACAATCTATACAATTCATTCTGGCCCTGGGCATGGTATTTAACCTCCCTAGGCCCCAGATTCCTTATCTGTGGAGTTTAACAATATTTCTTCTTTTTTTCCCCTACCCTACTCCATCTAACAATCCTTGCTCCTCTGTAAGACCTTACTCATTCCATTATTTTATCACTTAATTTTTGCTGTGTTAGTTTTTACATAAAATTAGGCTAACTACCAGGTTCCAGTAGCTCATACCTATAGAGTCCTAGCTATTCAGGAGACTGAGATTGGAGAAATGAGATTCAAAACCAGCCTAGGCAAAAAAGGTTATGAAACTCTTATCTCTAATTAACAACCAAAAAAAAAAAAAAAAGCCAGAAGTGGAGCTGTAGGTCAAGTGGTAGAATGTTAACCTTGAGCAAAAAAACTCAGGGTTAGTGCCAAGGCCCTCAATTCAAGTCCTAGGAACACACACACACACACACACACACACACAAGGGTTAATGACCCCCACACACACACACACAACTAGGTTAATGGCTCCCATGTAAATACCACCAGAAGTTTAGGAAATTTTGCTATTGGAATGCTGGCCCCAAAGCATTTTCATTTTAATTAGTCAAAGCTAGATTCATCCTCTACTGTGAATTTGTGTTTATTGAGATTCTGTTTTGTTAATAATTTTTCTTGGTAATAAATTCACACCTTTCAAGCCATGAGGGTAGAATTATCTTAGTCATCCAAAATACCCAATGATCAGATTTTCTACTGACTTTACAGCTTTAAAAAGTCTGGAATGGCTGAGTTCCAGTGGCTCACACCTATAACCCTAACTACTCAGAAGGCTGAGATCTTTGGATCTTTGGTTTGAATCCAGCCCTACAGGAAACTCTATGAGATTCTTATCTCCAATCAACCAGTTAAAAACCTGAAGGTAGAACTGTGGCTAAAGTAAGGCTGGCCTTGAGCAAAAAAGCTAAGAGACTGTGTCTAGGCCCTGAGATCAAACCCCAGCACTGGCACATGCAAGTGTGTGCATGCACCCCCCCACACACACACATGTTTCATGATTAAAGGTGTTGTCTTCCTATGGTAGAATCTTTTGCGGTAAAGAGAAGGAACAGGGAGGCATCTCAAAGACACTCTCCTTATTCTGGGTTGCAGTCTCTGCTCCCATGGTCTGATAAATTTCCAAATATATTCTTCAGAAAAGCTTTATTTCTTCTTCTGCTTTTAGCATGACCTAGAAACTCCAGGGACCAAGAGCAATACAGTAACATGCAGAAATAGTTGCTGTGATCCAACAGAGTGGAAGAAAAGCTTGATCTCCTGCCATCATAACCTTGTTACCATGGTCATGAGCAAAATGGAAGAGAAATTTCAAATTGGAGAGAAAATGGCCAAAGAGGGGGGGGAAGCCAGTTAGATGAATATTTCAGATACCCTACTATGATTTGTATTGGAGGCCCCCAAGCCCTGTGGCCTCCCAGGAGAGATGTCTAATCTGGTAGCCTTGTGGAGAACTGCTCAGCATTTAACTGTGTTGAAGATTCCAAAGATATTTTTACAGTTCAGTGGCCTAGAATATGTTTTTGGTTTTTAAAAGATGTTATAGCCAGGTGACAGTGACTCACCCTTGCAATTCTAGCTACTTAGGAGTCTGAGATCTGAGGATTGTGGGTTAAACTGACTTGAGCGGGAAAGGCTTTGAGACTCTTATCTCGAATTTACCATAAAAAAAAACAAAAAACAAAATAGAAGTGGAGCTGTGGCTCAAGTGGTGGAGAGTTAGCCTTGAGCAAATAAGCTCAAGGACATTGCCCAGGCACTGAATTCAAGCCCCAGGCCCTGCATTAAAAATAAAAGTAAAAAAGATGTTCTAACAAATAGTACTGCTAAAAGATATTAAGGATCAGACATTTTAAAAAAATTTTCCTGTTATTTCAACGTTCAACTAAGCATTGCAATAATGAAGAAAGAAGCTCAGCTGTTCCAAAAGGCTCTGGTGTGACTCAGACCCAATTCTAAAGCCTCTTCTGAGATAGGAGGAAGATAGTCGTAAACTTGATTTCTGGAAGAATGTAAGCACAGCTTTGCATCACACAGAAATATGTACTATTGTGCAGAATTTTCCACAGAGATCTAGAATAGTTTTCAGCCATCAACTAGCTATAAAAATGACTGGTACATAATTTGAAATTAATTCTTTGAAACAAAAAGAGAAGCTGTATCTCTTTTTTCACAAATAAGATAAAAGGCTGTAGGTACTTACCTGTAGCCAAACACACCGTTCCTGTTATAATTTGGAGCTCATTCCCTTCAAATCCCATGTGTTAAAACCTGGATCACCAGGAGTGGTGTGTAACTCAATGGTAGAGCACTTACTTATCATGCACAAGGTCTTGGGTTCAATTCCCAGCATGGGGTGGGAAGAAGGTTTGGTTTCCAATGTCTTGCTATTAAGATTATGGAACCTTTAAGGAGGGGGACTTTATCTAAGGATTTTAGGTCATTGGTCCTTAAAGGGACCTTAGAATCTTTTTTCTTTTGCTTCCTGGCTACAAAGTGAATGATTTTTTTCCCTTCCTCATTATGACATTCTGTCTCATCATAGGCCCATAGGAATGAGGCTCACCAATCATGGATTAGAGCCTCAAAACCACAAGCAAAAATACATCTTTTCTCTTTATAAGTTGATTATCTCAAGTGCTGCTGTAGTGACGGAAAGCTAACACAGCCTCCAAAATAGTTCCCAGTCCTAGAATTCAACCCCTACCCTCCTCCAACCAGTTTGGTCCCAGCCTTTTCTGTACTAGACGATTCAGATTTGTTAATGAACTTCATCAATGCCAAAGTAGAAATAATATAAAATGACTTCTGAGTCACTATACACAGAGTATACAGAGTTTGAGATCTTAAAATTTGACTCATAAAATTAATTCATAAAAAGTAACAGATTTTATTGTGGTCTAAGTAACTACTCTGAAAAGCAAGAAAAACATAACCCTGTCCTACTCAAGGCAAGAATGCCAGAAAATGGTGAAGGCCACAATTACAGAATGTTTGGGGGGGCAGGAGGGAGAAGTGGGGGGAAAAATGAGGGAGGAAATAACACTGTTTAAAAAGAAATGTTCTCATTACCTTACTTATGTAATTGTAAATTTAAATTTAATAAACAACAAAAAGCAAAATGTTTTCAGGTGTTTTGGGGAAGCAAATAGTTCATGGACAACAGAGTTTTGCCAGGTTTTCAGGAGCCTAGACTTTCCACATTTTGTGTGTGTGTGTGTGTGTGTGTGTGTGTGTGTGTGTGCTGATACTAGAGTTTGGTCTCAGGGCTTCACACTCTCCCTTAGTCTTTTTGCTCAAGGCTGGCCCTTTACCACTTGAGCTATACCTCCACTTCCAGCTTTTTGCTGGATAATTGGAGATAAGAGTCTCTTTGTTTTGTTTGCCTGCACTGTAATAATCAGATCTCAGCCTCCTGTGCAGTTAGGATTGCAGGCATGAGCCACTGAAACATTTGTTTTAAAGTGGACTTCGGAATAATTGACGGAGAAGACAAGGCATGACTGTCAAAGAAGACAAACAGAACTGTGACTAAGATTAGAAACCAGGGATCTCAAAACCTTAGTGAGTTTTACATAATATTTTTTTTCCTTTAAAAAAAACTCATGGAGGGGACTGTGTGAGAAATGCTTGCCACTGAAAGAACCTGGAATCATTTGGTGATCGAAAGGACTGTTTCATTGGTTTCATTGAATTGTTCAGCCATCAAACAGAACCTTTCTTAATGAGGTATCAAAGCCACAGTGGAAACTTGTATCCCATGCTCGAATAAGCTTTAACCACCCATGGAAAACTCAGAATCATAGAGTCATTTGTGGATTTGGCTGTAAGTCAGACGTATTTTGAGGCTTGAAGCACTGACTATTTGTATCGTCAAATCAAGTTTGTAAAATAAAAAAGAGGGTGAAGAAATAGAATATGGAAACTCTGTGTCTCCCAAGAAAGAGCCAGGCACTTTCCTAACCAGAGCCTGGCAGGCGGGGGAAGGGAAGGGGAAGAGCTTGCTCTGAGCAACAGCTGGGCTTTGCCTCACAGTCTGTCAGGCAAAGGAACAGTTTGGGTTCTGGAATCATAGCTGTAACCCTGTGGCCATCCACCCATTGCTGTAGGAGGTCTTTTGTTTCCCTGTTTGCACAAGCTCCAGGCAGGCAGGTGAGCACTCTGTCTGCTGATTCATCGATGTGATTTTGCTACTGATCTGGGCAATAAATAGTGCCTTAACAGAGAGCAGGTACAGCCTTGAGGACCACTACATTGGAGTCTGATGCGGAAGCACACAGAGTCCTGTCTCCTGACCCCTTTCCCAGAGGAGCAGAGAGGTTGCCTCGCTGATGCCCCTTCCCCCAGCTTTCTGATCTTAGACTCTTACTCACCTTCCAACCATGTGAGACAATTAAGAATCATTAGCTCTGAATCAACACTGAGTCACCCATCAGTTTCCTGCCCAGAGTTGTGGAATCATCTCTTGGGAAAAAAATCCTCTTGAATGGGACCAAAGACTTTTCCAAATCTCCAGGGCAATAATGAGTTAGGAAACAAAACCCTTTAGTGCTCCTTGCTGTTTTTTAATTGTCTACCTTAAGGGGTATACCTAAGGGGTAAGTGTGTGGAAGTCTGACTCCTGTTGCTGTTTTCATATACTTTTTCATTCCTAGTGATGATTAGGTCTCTCTGCCCCTGGGGTGACCACCATCAGGGAAGAAGGCCTACCCCTACCCTGCACAGGTAGGCCATGCCCCTGCCACATAATGGTGATCTCAAGCATTCCCCAAGCTCATAACTTTGCTCTGGGCATCTTAGAGAGAATAAAAATTTAGCCCAGAGATGAGCAAACTGCTCGAGGAAACTTTGTGAAGCTTCTGTCTTGTTTCTGCCTGTGGAGTAACTGACAGTAAGTACTACATGTTGTTGGATTTCTGAGTTCCTGAGTGTGGTGCATTCCTTCCTCTGTTTCAGTCCCCACCCCACCACCTTTCCTGGGATTTATGGTAAATAACTGAATCCAGAATCCCTAAGAGGCTATCAGACTCACCTGGAGGGCTGGCACACACAGAAGCAGCCTGAGGCTAGGCACTTCTAAGAAGATTCTAGAATCCTGAGCTGCTGGGTATCTCATCTTTTGAACCTACAAAATCATGGCCTCTGGGTTTCTCAGCTATGACACCCCAGAGGGCCAAGTAATGAGAAGTTATGGAGTGGAATGGGTGCTGAAGGAATTACAGGACTCACTGCTTAAGCCTGCAGGAAAATGATTCTCTCTCTCTCTCTCTTCCCATGAAATAGCCTTTTATCTACAGTAGAGTTTTTCCCTCAAGAAAAGAACCTTTCATCTTTAGAGCAAGTTCTAAATCTTAATTCTTCCACTGGATGAGAATGAAGTCCATTTTCTTTTTTTTGAAATAAGTTTTTTCATTGTGAAAATACTGTACAGAGGGGTTACAGTTACATGAGCAAGGTAATGAGTACATTTCTTATCAAGCATTGTTGCCCCTTTTGTTTTCCCCCTACCGTCCCTTTTCTGAGGTCCGTTTTCTTATTCTAGATTCATTTCCCCAATAGACTTGAAAAAAAAAGAAGGCAGCCATCTACTGGGGATCTTACAATATAGGATCCCTGTATTACTGTCCTAGAAGGTTTATATGTAGGAGCTCTAAAGATCTTCACAACAATCTTACAGAGTGAATGTTAGGAAACCATTTTTCAAATGAGCAAAGTGAGGGCTAAGGAAGTTTGAGGCTTTCTGAGGTCAGTGAGCTGGTCCTAAGTAGGAATATACTAAAATCTGGGCCTGACTACAGGGTTAAACAATATTATAAGCAGTCTTCTACTTTCTACAACACCCTGTCTGTTGTACTCTGTAATCAATTACAAGAGAAAGACTCATCATAAATCAGTCTTTATTTTTATTTATTTGTTTATTTATTGCTTGAACTGGGGCTTGAACTTAGGGTCTGGGGGCTAGATCTTGATTTTTTTTTCCTCAAGCCTGGCATTCTAACACTTGAGCCACAGCTCCATTTCCATCCAGCTATTTGCTGGAAGTGGAGACTCCTACAGACCTTTCTGCCTGGTCTGGCTTCCAACCTCAATCCTCAGATCCCAGTCTCTTGAGTAGCTAGAATTGCAGGTGTGAGCCACTACCAGTTCTTGGCTACAAATCATTCTTCAGTGATGGCCTGTTCATTCACACACATTTATGTTTTCTTAAACATTTATGTATCAGGTTGTATGGTTAAGTCCTGGGAATGCAATGGTGTGCGAGATAGAACTTTTCAAAGTATGTTTTCCAGGATTGTCTAATAAAATTATTTTTGAGTAGTTTATCTTTGGAATTGTTCATGTAAACACATTATTAAACCCAGAAGTGTTGTCTGCCTTCCTCTGTACACCTCCTTTAACAAAATTGTTTTCTACTTTTTCTAAAAGTGTTTGAGCCACATTTAATTGAAAACCATTCCTATTTTTTAAGTGGCTAACACATTTAGATAGCTCAAAAATCATAGGACACAAAAAGTATACACTAAAAAAAGTGTAGCTGCCCCACCAGCTACACCAAAGTCACCACACATGTCATTTTCTCAACTTTTGGTTCATAAATATGAACAATTAGTTACAATCTGTAGAGTGTCCTCTATTTCTTATTTTTCTTGGTTGATCTTGGAGATCGTGCCAAACAGTTAAAATAGTTACCACCTTCTTTTTAACAGCCGTATGCATGGATAATTGTAAAATGTGACAGACTGTATTTAACTAGGCCCTTGTTGATGAAGTCATAATACAGCCCAGGATTTGCTTTTATAAACAATTCTACAGCGACTGCTCTTGGAGAGGTATCCTTTTACACAGGAGCAAGTAAGTGTCCAAAACATTCCTGTAAGGGGAAAGACTGAGAATGACAAGTCATACACACATTTCTCATTTTAAAACTTTTTTCTTTATGGAATTGCATGAAGAGAGAGACTATTATAAAGGATTCCCTAGCACCCATCCTGAAGCCTCAGTCATCCACATCGGGTAATGTTTCATTCCCCCAACTTCCATCTCTCTTAACCCCCTACATGATGACATTTCACTAGTACACAATATACTGCACCAGCAAATAATCTGTCAGATGTCACACACTCATTCTCCCACCAAAAATAGTATGTTCTTTTATCACAATGGAAATAAGTTCGTAACATTACACTTTGTTGAGTCATTTATATACATTTTCCCCAGTCCTGTGAGGTTGAACTCAAGGCTTCTCTTATACTGAGTCATACTTCCAACCCTGTTTTCTTCCTATTTTGCTTTTTAGGATAGAGTCTCACCTCCCACCTCAGCCTGAGCCACAGTCTGCCTATTTTTGTTTTTGTGCTGGTACTGGGCTTGAACTCAGATCCAGAGTGCTGCTGTCCCTGAGCTTTGTTGCTCAAGGCTAGCTCTCAACCACTTGAGCCATAGCTTCACTGCTGGGAGTTTCCTGCTTGGGTCAGCATCGAACCATGGTGCTCAGATCTCTGCTTCCTGAGTAGCTAGGATATAGATGTTAGTCACTGGTGCCCAGCCAGTCTACCTATTGTTTTTGGGAATCACAGATGTTTGTCTCCTTCAGCGGAGACAGTGTGTGAACTGGCTTGGAACCAGGATTCTTCTAGTCTCAGCTTTCCATATAGCTTGAAATGACAGCCACTCATCACTTTGCCCAGCTATGGATTGAGAAAGGGTCTCTTGAATTTTTAAGCCCAGGCTGGCCTCAAATTTGGATCCTCCCATTCTTAAGGCTCTCAAGCAGCTAGACTTACAGGCATGAGCCATTGGTGCTTCTTTTTTTAAGCTATTGTCCTGTCTTTTTTGGGGGGGAGGGTCTGGTCATGGGGCCTGAACTCTGGGCCTGGGCGCTGTCCCTCAGCTCTTCAGCTCAAGGCTAGCGCTCTACCACTTGAGCCACGGTGCCACTTCCGGCTTTTTTTAGTTTTTGCTTATGTGGTGCTGAGGAATCAAACTCAGGGCCTCATGCATGCAAGGCAAGCACTCTACCACTGAGCCATCTTCCCAGACCCTATTGTCCTAAGACTCTCAAGCAGCTAGATTTACAGGCATGAGCCATTGGTGTTTTGTTTTTTTAAGCCATTGTCCTGTCTCTTTCGTTCTCTCCTTCTTTCTCTGTGTCTCACTCTTTCTTGCTTCCTTTTCTTTGTGCAGAATTGTAGAAAGTGAGTCTCTTTCCAGAGACTGGATTTTTCTGCCCGTATCACCCACAGACACATTTAAATACTTCTAAAGTTTAAAGAAAAACACAAAATTAAATTGTAGATTTTGGTACTGAAGCTTGAACTCAGGGTCTAGAGCTCTTGCTCAACTTGTACTCTACCACTTGAAACAAACTTCCAGCCCTGTTTTTGCTGGTTAATTGAGATGGAGTCTTGGAGCCTCTTGGATTTTTTTCTGCCTATGCTCCGCTTTCAACTGTGATCCTCTAATCTCAGCCTTCTGAGTAGCTGGAATTACAGGAGTCCTCTTTCAGAATCAACCAGAATTTCTTAATAATAAAAAATATATAGCATAACAGAGTCTGTGTGACAGGGCTAAAGCAGCTACTAGAAGAAAAATTATAGAGGTAGGGGCTGGGAAGGTGGCTCAGTGGTAGAGTGCTTGACTTGCATGCCTGAGGCACTGGGTTCGATTCCTCAGTACTGCATAAGCAAAAAGAAAAAAGCAGGAAGTGGTGCTGTGGCTCAAGTGGTAGAGCGCTAGCCTTGAGCTGAAGAGCTGAGGGACAGCGCCCAGGCCCAGAGTTCCAGCCCCACAACTGGGACCCCCCCCCAAAAAAATAAATTATTAATTTCCCAGTGCGCTATAATTGGTATTTATTAGAGCCAAATTTTGTGCCCTATTTGCAG